>NW_006922231.1:648728-658040 GCF_000298275.1 Orycteropus afer afer | reverse complement strand
TGCTGAAAGTACCATGGACTGCTAAAAGAACTAACAGATCTGTCCTGGAGGAAGTGTACCTAAAATGCTCCTTGAAAGTTGAGAATGGCCAGAGTTCATCTCACCTATTTTGGTCATGTTGTCAGAAGGGACCATTCCCTGGAGAAGGATGTCATGCTTGGTAGGGTGGAGGGTCGACGAAAAGAGAGGAAGGCCTTCAACGAGATGGACTGACATGGTGGCTGCGATGATGGGCTCAAGTATAGCAGGGATCATGGAGCTGGTGCGGGATCAGGCAGTATTTCGTTCTACTGTGCATGGGGTCGCTATGAGTCGGAAGCAACTCGAAGGCACCTAACAACAACAACAAACCTTCTCAAAAGACAGCCACTCATAACCTTTTAAGATCCCAGTCAATACTCACCAAATGGTTTTGGACAGTTTTAATCAGACAACCGTATGATCTATTATGCTGGGAATGACAAACTGAAGAAGAATGGTGTGGCATTCATCATCACAAAGAATGTTTCAAGATCTATGCTGAAGTACAATGTTGTCAGTGATAGGATAATATCCATATGCCTACAAGGAAGACCAGTTAATATTACTATTATTGAAATTTATGCACCAACCACCAAAGCCAAACATAAGGAAACTGAAAATTTCTACCAACTTCTGCAGTCTGAAATTGACTGAAGATGCAATTAAGATGTGTTGATTATCACTGGTGACTGGAATGCAAAAGTGGGAAACAAAGAAAAATCAATGGTGGTTGGAAAATATGGCCTTGGTGATAGAAATAATGCTGGAGACTGCGTGATAGAACTTTACAAGACCAATGACTTATTCACTGCAAATACCTTTTTTCAGCAACATAAACAATGACTATACACATGGACTTTACCAGATGGAATACACAGGAATCAGACTGACTACATCTGTGGCAAGAGGCGATTGAGAAGTTCAATACCTCCAGCCAAAACAAGGCTTGGAGCTCATTATGGAACAGACCATCAACTACTTATATGCATGTTCAAAGTGAAGCTGAAGACAATTAAAACAAGTCCACTAGAACCAAAATATTACTTTGATAATATCCTTCCTGAATCTAAATTAGACCATCTAAAGAACAGATTTGATGCATTGAACACCAATGACTGAAAACCACAGGAATTGTGGGATGATGTCAAGAACATGATCCATGAAGAAAGCAAGAGGTCACTGAAAAGACAGGAAAGGAAGAAAAGACAAAAATGGATGTCAGAAGAGACTTTGAAACTTGCCCTTGAGAGGAGTCGCTAAAGCAAATGGAAAAATTGACAAGATAAAAGAGCTAAACAGAAGATTTCAAAGAGCAGCTCAAGAAGGCAAAACCAATTATCAGAATGAAATGTGCAAAGACCTGGAGTTAGAAAACCAAAAGGGAAGAATATGCTCAGCATTTGTCAAGCTCAAAAAACTGAAGGAAAAACTCAAGCTGCAAGTTGCAATACTGATAGATTGTATGGGCAAAATATTGAATGGTACAGGAAACATCAAAAGAAGATGGAAAGAATACACAGAATCACTGTACCAAAAAGAACTGGCCAATGTTCATCCATTTCAGAAGGTGGCATATTATCAAGAACCAATGGTATTGAAGGAAGAGTCAAGGCTGCACTGAAGGAATTGGCGAAGAACAAGGCTCCAGGAATTGACGGAATACCCATTGAGATGTTTCAACAAACCAGTGCCCCACTGGAGGCACTCACTCAGCTATGCCAAGAAATTTGGAAGAAAGCTACCTGGCCAACTGACTGGAAGAGATCCATATATGTACCCATTCCAAAGAAAGGTGATCCCACAGAATGCGGAAATTATTGAACAGTATCAATAGTATCATATGCAAGGAAAAATCTTACTGAGATAATTCAAAAATGTTTGTAGCAGTATATTGACAGAGAACTTCTAGAAATACAAGCTGGATTCAGAAGAGGACATGGAATGAGGGATATCATTGCTGATGTCACATGGATCTTTGCTGGAAGCAAAGAATACCAGGAAGATGTTTACTTGTGTTTCGTTGACTATGCAAAAGCATTCGGTTGCATGGATCATAACAAATTATGGATAATGCTGAGAAGAATGGGAATTCCAGAACAATTAATAGTACTCTTGAGGAATGTGTACAGAGACCAGGAGGCTATTGTTCGAACAGATAATGCATGGTTTAAAATCATGAAGGGAGTGTGTCAGAGTTGTATCCTTTCACCATACTTATTCAATTCGCATGCTGAGCAAATAATCTGAGAAGCTGGATTATATGAAGAAGAAAGTAGCATCAGGATTGGAGGAAGACTCATTAACAACCTGTGATACACAGATGACACAACCTTGCTTGCTGAAAGTGAGGATGACTTGAAGCACTTACTGGTGAAGATTAAAGACTACAGTCTGCAGTATGGATTATACCTCAATATAAAGAAAACAAAAATCCTCACAACTTTGACCAATAAGCAGCATTATGATAAATGGAGAAAAGACTGAAATTTTACTTAGTTCTACAATCCACACCAATGGAAGCAGCAGTCAGGACATCAGATGACATATTACGTTGGACAAATCTGCTGCAAAAGACCTCTTTCAAGTGCTGAAGAGCAAAGATGTCTCCTTGAAGACTGAGGTGCGCCTAATCCAAGCCATGGTATTTTCAATCACCTCTTACGCATGTGAGAGCTGGACAATGAATAAAGAAGACTGAAGAAGATTTGATGCTATTGAGTTGTGGTGCTGGTGAAGAATGCTGAAAGTACCATGGACTGCTAAAAGAACTAACAAATCTATCCTGGAAGTACAGCCAAAATGCTCCTTGGAAGTGAGAATGGGCAGACTTCGTCTCCCATACTTTGGTCATATGATCAGAAGGAACCATTCCCTGGAGGATATCATGCTTGGTAAAGTGAAGGGTCAATGAAAAAGCATAAGGCCCTCAACAAGATGGATGGATACAGTGGCTGCAATGATGGGCTCAGATATAGCAAGGTTCGTGAGGCTGGTACATGACCATGTAGTGTTTCGTTCTGTTGTGCATAAGGTGGCTGAGTCAGCGACAACTCAATGGCACCAAACAACTGCCAGGGACTGAGCCTATCAGTTCCCAGTGCTGTGGGGTCACCATTTTATAAATATACAGGCCAGATGCTTTCTACAAATACAAATCCAGCCCTAGCTGGATAAACACCTTCTTGGCCCCTACTATGGAGATTTCCTGTTACCATTCTCAGAAAGACTTACTCTGAACTCCTTATGTAAAATTTTTAGACCACCCAATTTTTATCTTAGAATTTGTAAAAGTTGTCAATTATTGCTTGATTTACCAATGCATTGGTTCCTTTCCTTTCCACATTAAGACTATAAGCTTTAGAAGCAAAAGGAACAGGTCTTTGAGTCTGGGTATAGGTATTCTCTCAATTTTAGTAAAGTAACAACTGTTTTGATTTGTACCCACAAAATTTCAAGGGTGGAAAGAAAACTTTTATCCTCATTGCTGGGAGTATCTGAAGGCTTAACTACTCATTCTTCTAACTAGAAAGGGGAACCAATTTTTATAATATTCTATTAACAGGTCACAATAAAGATCTATTGCAAAAGAATAAAAAGTGAAAAAGGTTATGGTGAGGTGGTGAAAGACTAAAAAGATTGTGGAGGTGAGACACTGGCACAAGATGGAGGGCAGGAAAAGATTACAACGTGGAGTGCCGTAATTTCAGAGGAGAAATCTGAGACAGAAGAGGGCCTAAAAAAGCCTAGAGTGTTGGTCTAACTGAGGGTAGTTTATTCTTTCTTTTAGCACAGGAATCCTCATCAGCTCTATTAAAAGGACTTACGGACTGTATAGATAGATAGACAACTCAGTGATTGTATTTTTCTTTTAAACAAAAGTGCTTGCAAACATATCCCATTTTTCTGAATCACTGGGAGAGAACAATGCATTAGTATCCAGGACATGACATAATTATGAAACAACGAAACCTGCTTCTTGGTATTTGAAATACATATTAATATTTCAACCCTTAAAAAAAGCAGGATAACACCAATATTCAATCACTACTGAAGAACATGAAAATGTTATACAAGATCTGGAGATCAGGAATTAATAACTAGATCAATGCAGCAAATATCTTAACAGTGGTGTAAATAACTTTATAATATAATTTCTATTTAGGATAGAAATATTTGTCATGATTTTTCTGCAAAATATTTAATTCTTAGTTAAAGAAATCCTAGGGGATTTTAAAACCACATCCCTATGCACACACTCATTAAGAAGAGTAGTGATAACCTAGAGGCATAATTATAGAAAGCTGTTCCACATTCAAATGGTTATGAATAATCTATACACTGACTATTTGAGTCAAAAGTATAGAGGTGTTATTACAGTCGACTTACTTTTTAAAATTACATATTAAGCTAGTAATTAAATATATCTGTCTTCTCCAAGTAAACACCAACTGTCCTTGGGTAAAGGTAATTAGGAAACTCATCCAGAAGGGAGTATTTAATTATAAAGATGCACGTAACATTTTTAAGGAGTAACTGCAGAGTGCAAGATGACCTAAAATTGTGCAGAGAATGAGGAGCCAGACTATAATTTAGATATTACCATCTTATGCCTTGGTGGAAATAACCCTATATGGTTATGTTTTATGAAAAAGATGGCTAACTAGGAACTATTTTCTTATAAATGGTAATGTTTAATTAACAATTTTGCATATATAATTTATTTCAGTAGAATAAGAAGTTTGGCTGCTTTCTGGTTCAAGAGTTCGTTAGTTCCCACTTTTAAGTGCTTACTAAGTATGTCAGGCTCTGTGCAAAGTATTTTACCTTTATTATTCTGGGAGGTAGAGTTTATTATCCATTTTGTTAAGATAAAGCAAATGCAGCTCAAAAAGGTTAAGTACCACCCAAGGTTTCTCCACTATTGAGCAACAGTCAACACTCAGGTCTGATTCCAACATCTATACCAAAAAAAGACCAAACTCACTGCCGTGGAGTCAGACCCGACTCATAGTAACCCCTCCTTAGGTTTCTGAGGTGGCATCACAATGGAAGTCGATTGCCCAACCTTCCTTCCGAGGTGTGGCTGGTGGGTTTGAACTGCCAGCCTTCTGGTTGGCGGTCAAATGCCTTAGGCACTACACCATCAGAGCTCCTTTCCAACAGCTATACTGCAATGTTATCCTGATGCTTATATAAACATTATTTATGTACTCATTTTTAAAAAATGAAATATATGCTATAAACTGTAATAGGATGTAGACCTTCTACAAATTGGTAACAAAGTTAGACACAAAAAAAAGTGCTGCTTCTGGCATTTATCTTTGAAACTTTTTAAACATGACCATGATCTGCAGTTAAGAATCTGGAAACTGGTTGTAATCATTGTTTTCCTTATAACAGGGCTACTGCAAAAGTTTGAGTGAGTGATAGCAGGGTAGTTCAGAGCATAGGCTCTGGAGCTAAGGCTTTAATTCTGACTCCATCATTACTGGAGTGTAGTGCCCTAAGGCATCTAACTACTAAGAAGGCTGGCGATTCAAACCCACCAGCCACTCTTCAGAAGGAAGGAAGATTGGGCAATCTACTTCTGTAGTGATACCACCTCAGAAAACCAAGGAGGGGTCACTATGAGTAGGCTCTGACTTGACAGCAGTGAGTTTGACACATTCCTTTACTTCTCTGTGGTTCACATGTAAAATGGGATTTAGTTGTAATAACCATTATCAATCTATTTGGTGCTTGTGAACATTAAGTGAACGTAATGCATTTAGCAGGCACACAATAAGCACTCTAAAAATGTTGGTTCATATTTTCCAAATTGAAAAGCAGTTCACACTTTCCTTTTGTCATCTGCAACATTTACGAGAACGTTATCCCCAAAGTATAGCATGCTGATGTGGACTACTGGTAATAACTATGTACATTTGGCTTAAAATCTAAACAAATATTATTCTAAATCCATTTCCACGTATAGTTTGCTTATTTTTTTCCCAATGTTTCTTTGATGAATTTGTGTCATTTCCACTTAATCTTCCAACTACACTTTGTATTCAAAGGTAACAATGATTACAAAGAACATTCAAAACTGCTGAAATGATAAACAGAAACCACTAAATAGTGATTCATTAGTGACTTAAAACTGACTTAAACCAAAAAAACAAACAGAAAAAAAAAACAACCCACTACTGTCAAGTTGATTCCTACTCACAGCAATCTATTAGGGCCGCTGCCCCATGAGGTTTCCAAGGCTGTAAATCTTTTTTTTTTTTTTCTGTTCACTGTGACGGGTGAAAGTTTACAGAGCAAATTGGTTTTCCATTCAACAATCCATATAAACTGTTTTGTGACATTTACTGTAATCCCCAAACCATAACAGCATCTTTCCCACTTCCTCCCTATGCCCAACCCCCTCCTACCTGCCTAGCTTTTTATCCATGGGCAAATGCTGTCCTCTTGGGCTCATATGCTTGACTGTTCTAATGAGTGCATACCCTCCCGGTATTACTGTTCACCTTATAGGTCTTCTATTGTTTGGCTGCCAGTTGAGTCATGAGAGTTAAGTTCGTTCCTAGCATGAAGGGTGCCTAAGGGCCGTAATCCCAGGAGTTCCATCAGCCTTCATAAGACTAGTAATGCTGGTCTTTTTTATGATTTTGAGTTTTGTTCCACATTTTCCCCGTCTCTCTCCAGGACCTCTAACTGTGATTCCCTTCCAAATAGTCAGAAGTGGCACCATCTAGCTCTTCTGGTGTCAGGGTCCTGGAGGCTGAGGTTCACATGCTCCATTAGTCCTTTGGACTAATTGTTTACTATGTCTTTTAATTTCCTTCACTCTTCTTTGCTCCAGACAGGTAGAGACCAATAGTTCCACTTTAGATGGCCAGTCACAAGCTTTTAATATCCCAGTAAATACTCACCAAAGTAGGATGTCTTTGTGGACTATATTATCCCAATTGCTCTTAGTGTCCCGAGACTATGGTCTGGAGCCTCCATATACAGTAACTCATTCCCTCAAGTGTTTGGTTATGACTAAAACGTTTTCGTAACTTTGTCCCGTGTGCTCTACTACATCAATGGATATATTTGCAACACGTATAAATATATAGGGAGAGATAGCCTCTGTCAAGCCTATATATATATTCGTGGGTATAATCCCAATGCCTTCCCACACCTGTTCAAGGTTGTAAATCTTCAGGAAAGCAGACTGTCTTCATCTTTTTCCCAGAGTGGCTGGTTGGAACTGCCTACCTTTTCGTTAGCAGCCAAATACCTTAACAAAGTCACCACCGGAGCACCTTAAAACTACCTTAGGGTGCACATACTCACATATTCTTGATAACCGGTATGTGATTTTTACAAATGATGATTAATCACCATTGTGTAAATTCAAGTCTAGACATAGCTTTTCGATGAAAAAATACTAGTCAAGTCTAACTTTCAAAATTCCTATTGCTAGGAAGAATTGATGCTTTTGAGTTGTGGTGCTGGTTAAGAATGCTGAAAGTACCATGGACTGCTAAAAGAACAAATCTGTGCTGGAGGAAGTGCAGCCGGCATGCTCCTTGGAAGCAAGAATGGCCAGATTTGTCTCACCTACTTTGCCATTGTTATCAGAAGGGACCATTCCTTGGAGAAGGCTGTCATGCTTGGTAAGGCGGAGGGTCCACGAAACAGGGGAAGGCCCTCAATGAGATGGATTGACACAGTGGCTGTGGCGATGGGCTCAAGTACAGTAGGGATTCCCAAGCAGGCGCCGGGCCACGTGATGTTTCGTTCTGCGTTCTGCTGTGCATAGGGTCGCTGTGAGTCAAAGATGACTCAATGACACCTAAGAACAACAACAACATCGCTAGGAAAGCAGAGTTAATACTTTCGTTTTGTAAACAAGCAAAATGAGGTTAGAATCATCAAATTAGTTGTAGTAGGGTTCAGACCACTCAATTTCTTGGTTTTCAAGGCCTTGATACATTTAAAATAAATAAATAAAACCCCCGGCAGGACTTCACAAAGATGCTAAAAGCTTGCTTCGGGGCAGAGGTAGAGTCTTTTCTAAAATGTCACAGGAAAATGAAGTGTCACTGTAGAACATCAGTGCTTTAAGACAGACTGCTTAACAGTGTAGCATCCTTCTAGTATAATAGCCAGATCACCAACTCACAAAGGGCACATTACATCAAGAATCGAAATACATAACCAAATAGGTAACACCTTATTTTAAACGCCTTTGACAAGGCGCACCAAGCGTGAAGTTCCAGGCTATGGACACACTCTCCTGTTTCTTCTCCACTCAGATCACCCAAGCCTTTCCACACCGCGGCATCCTCAGCTACGAGCCATCAGGAACCTTGAAAACTCAGCCCGCAGGACACAACTGTCCGTAGAGCCAGAGATACCACAGTTGCGCCGAAAAAGAAGAGCATCCTATAAAGCATCAGCAATGGAATCGTCGGTGCCGGATTCCCTAGCAGGAAGTGTGAAAGAGGCAGCCAAAAATCTTCACAGTTGCTAATTAAAGCACGGATAACCTACAACCTCCTCTAGCGCACCGAGGCGGCCGGAAGTGACGGCACAGTCGGCGCGCAAAGCGGACCAACGGCAAAGGGAGGGGGAGCGTGAGGGGGACTGGGGGCGGGGCGCGGTCGTGGCTCCGTTTCCGGTGGCTCGTCGCGCTCGCTCACTCCAGCTGCAGCCACTCTTGCCCATAGCTGCTTCCTCCATCCTGGTATTTTTTGGAGCCTCCATCCTGGTTCTTCCAAAGTGCCCGGACCCAAAACAGGAAGTAAGTGCGATGGAACCTTCAGGTCCCAACTGCCGCCAGGGCCGCTCCGCCCAGTGGAGCCTGCCCGGCCCCCTCGCTGCCCTGTCGCTGGCCGGAGCCAGCTGCCTGCGCTTGGGCACCGCGGGCGGGGTCGGAGCCGGGCCTTCGTGACGCTAAAGCTGTTGTCCCCGCACGCTAGGGCTAGAACTTCTCTCCCGGGGCCGAGCGGGTGGCAGCAGCGGCTCAGGCTGCAGAGCTGGCGAGGGAACGGCCGCCGACGGGGGCGGAAAATGGCGGCGGCTTTGGACGATCTAAATGGCGCCGAGACCCCTAGGGGGTGGGGTGGGCCAGAAGCTTCGACAGAAAATTGGGCCGGGTCTTGGGGAGAATAAGCAAGCCTTACTTGCTTTCTCGTGATATTCTATTTTTGTTACCGTCTCTGGTTTTATTGTGTGGTAGGGTCAAGAAGAGATGGACTTGGGTGGGGTTAAGGGAGTTGAGGCGGGTCTCCCTTCAAACCTCCCCCCCCCCCC
>NW_006922231.1:647991-648628 GCF_000298275.1 Orycteropus afer afer | reverse complement strand
TCTTTGCTATTCATAAAGTTTTCCCTGGCCAATTCTTTGAGAAGTGGATGGCCTCTTCCTTCTTCCTAGTCTGTCTCAGTCTGTAAGCTGGGCTGGTACCTGTGCACCATGTGCATCCTGCTGGGTTTGAAACACCAGTGACTCAGCCTCAAAACTCACATCAACATGTCACCATGGGTAGGACAAACGAACAGACAAGTTTGTCTCCCTGTTGGAAATCTCTCGTACCACCCTTACCTGGGTCCTTGCAGCCGACTGCTTCTCTGTCCAGGTTCCTGGGCCTTTTAATCCTCTTTCTCCCACTCTCCCATCCTGCTACTTTGGGTGTTCCTGGGTTCTCTCTCTTCACTTGGACCCCTGCGGCTGATCTACTATGCCAGGAATGACAGTTTAAAGAGGAATGGTGTGGCATTCATCATTACAAAGGATATTTCAAGATCTGCCCTGAAGTACAATGCTGTCAGTAATAGGATACTATCCATACACCTACAAGGAAGACCCATTAATATATTATTATTCAAATTTATGCCCCAACTACCAAAGCAAAAGACGAGGAAATTGAGAATTTATCAACTTCTGCAGTCTGAAATTGACCAAACATGCAATCAGGATGTGTTAATTATCACTGGTGACTGGA
>NW_006922231.1:630300-644230 GCF_000298275.1 Orycteropus afer afer | reverse complement strand
TTTCTCCTCATGGATTAATGGTCTACAGAGTGAATCAGGGCTGCTGGCAGAATTGTCTTTGCTAAATCTTTTTGAAGGAGGGTTCAGGGAGATTCTAAACCAAGCGGAGAACAGTAAAATGCGTCTACAAAGTAGTAATTGTCATGTTTTGTAGAGTTCTGTGGAAGTTTTGTGGGTTTTTTTAAGTTAATTTTTAAATTGGATTTTATTGTTTTGAGATCCTGTCCAAAGGACTCATCATGTTTTATCCCAATCTCCACACTGAAGTACTTGAGAGTAAAAGTGGCCAAGTGCCATTCTATGCAGGTAAATGACACACTGTTTTTATAATAAAAATGCTCGCTTTCGATGTGGAGAGGGTGATAATTCTATGAAACGGGAACCTGGAATCCCTCGCCTGTGTTAGTACGATTGGATTTGTGCGATTGCATTTTCTCATAACTTCAGTGGGTCATCGTGTATCTCCTTTCTGACGGTAGGAGAGGCTGTTCGTTGGGACATTCGTTGGGACAAAAATGCTTATTCTGTAGGATTACTTTCTAATACTCATTGTCTTAAAAATTTAAAGTACCATTTGGGAATTTTTCCATTAATTGTACCTGTATTTTCAATTTGTGGAAGGCACTAACTATTTGTAACTTTAAATCCCAAACTAAGAAAATATTTCATTATGTTGAAAAGTTTTAAAAGCATAAAATCCATTTTTCGATCAAGGAATTTAATATTTCCCCATTACTTAAAATTTTTTCTTTGATCTCTTTTAAAATACATGTTCCAAATAACATTTTGAGGATTTGTTTTTTGTCGGTGGTGGTGGTTTTGTTTTTTACCTAGTGTTTTGAGTAATTTAGTACCATTTTAATATTTAAAAATCTTAACAGTGATGAAACAGCAAAAACATTGCTTATTTACTATGATGATGCAGTATTGTAATGTTTTGCTTATTTGGTTACGGTATAGAAATGTAGTGAGGGTTTGAAGAAAAAAAAATCTCATTCCTTAACATTAGAAGAATTGTCATGCTGTTTGAGAGAATAAAATTTGGTAGGAGACTAAAGTTTTGTTCCATTCAGAGGAACACAGAACAGTTTGATCCTGTGGGGGGCAGGAGAGGACATGAAGAAAAATACATTTTATGATTTGTGATTATTTTAATTCTCATACAATAGGTGCTTTTGTCTGCCATCAAACAAGCTAATATATTTTCTTACTATTTTAGTTGATAGGCTCGCCCCAAAATATGCTTTTTGGGACTGATCTAGAACCTGCATATTCTTCGTGAATCTGTTTAATTGATTGCAGTTGAGCTAGATGGTGGAGGCAAAATGTTACTGCCCTGTCTTCATCAACATTTGATCAGTAAGTACTGGGCATTGCATACTTTGAACTTTATGTTCATACATTTAGCAGTTATATGAATAAGGATATACTGTGTAAACGTTTTTCTGTGAGTATTTAGGTTTTAGAAGCACTTTGAGGGGAAGCAATCACAAAAACATTTGGAGTTAGAACTTCTAAAGCAGCAAGGCTGGGAGATAGTTACTGACAGAATCATAAGTAGGAGATAGGTGTCCTCTTTAGTTGTTTTTTTAAAGTTCCTTTCCATAGGTTATTTTTGTTTTACTTGTTTTCTAATTTGTTACTTCATTCCACCCCAAGAGTGCTTTCAGTATGGGAGAAGGAAGGAGAATAAGTTTATTTGTAAGATTAGTTAGATGGTACTTGCAAAGCCAAACTCGCTGCCTATCAAGTCAATTCTGACTCCTAGCAACCCCCATTGGGTTTCCGAGGCTGCAAATCTTGACAGAAGTGCATCACCCCATCTTCCTTCCATGGGGCAGTTGGTGAGTTTGAACCTCTGGCCTTTTGGTTAGCAGCCAAATGCCTTATCCACTATGCCACCAGAGCTTCTTAGATGGATGGTACTTAGTATTAAAAAAAATAATAATAAAGCTTACACTTTGCATACTCTTTATCTTGTTGTTCACTTAATCTACCCGATATCTATACACCTTTGTTGTTGTTATTTGCCATCGAGTTGGACCCAATTCATAGCGACCCCTCCTTGGATTTCCGAGGCAGTATTACTATGGAACTAGATTGCCCAACCTTCCTTCCGAGGAGTGGCTGGTGGGTTTCAACCTCCAGCCTTCTGGTTAGCAGTCAAGTACCTTAGGCAGAATGCTACCAGAGCTCGTTCTATACACCTTAGTTTTTATTAATTTATAGTAAGCTTATATATCCAGAAAATAACATCTCATTATTTTAAATAATTGATTTTATCATGCTCCTGTGTTTCAAGCATTCGGCTGCTAACCAATAAAGGTTAATAATTTGAACCCACCAGCTGCTCTGTGGGAAAAAGATGAGGCATTCTGCTTTTCTAAAGATTTACAGCCTTGGAAATCCTATAGGGTCACTGTGAGTTGGATTCTACTTGATGGCACTGGGTTTGTTTAAATTAACACCTGTGAGGATGAATAAAATAATGTGAAACAAGTGTCATACATAGATATTTAAAAATTGAAAGGGCTGAGAAGTGTTTTTGAAAGGATTGTACTAAACGTGCATATGTATTGGTTGAAAAGATAAAACTTCATAGCAGCAACAAAACTCAGAGAAGATTCCGTTTTTTTATATCATATAAAACTAAACCCACTGCTATTGAGTCGATTCTGACTCAGAGTGACTTCCATTAGGTTTCCAAGGCTGTAAACCTCTATGGAAGTAGTTTACCCCATCTTCCTTCCACAGAGCAGCTGGTGGGTTTGAACTGCCAAATACCGTAAGCACTACGCCACCAGAGCTCTTTATATATAGAGGCTGCCTATTTAACTGACATGTTCTCTCTTGCCTTCCCAAAATGGAACTAATTACAGATATTTATTTATTTTTAAAATAAAATTTTCTCTTACTGTTAACATTTTCCTTCACTTGTCTGTCAGTTTGTCATACTGTGATGGATTGCATGTTGTTGTGATACTGGAAGCTATGGCACCAATATTTCAAATGCCAGCAGGGTTACCTATGATGAACAGGTTTCAGCAGAGCTTCCAGATTAAGACAGACTAGGAAGAAGGACATGGCCAAGTCCACTTTTGGGGGAAGGAAAATTAGCTACCGAAAACCTTATGAACCCTAAGACCACGCAGTGTTTCGTTCTATTGTACATTGGGTCTCTGTGAGTCAAAACTGACTCAATAGCACTTAATAACAGTAACTGATTTTTAGGTCCCCCTCTTTCTTGCCCCCATATTGAAGGATTCCCTGGTGATGGTGGTGGTTGTTACATGCCGTCGAGTTGGACCTGACTCATCGCAATCTTCCTTGGGTTTCCGAGGCAGTTATCACTACGGAAGTAGATTGCCCAACCTTCTTTCCGATGAGTGGCTGGTGGGTTTGAACTGCCAGCCTTCTGGTTAGCAATCAGGTGCCATAGGCACTACGCTACCAGAGTCCGTGATGATCAGTACCCTTTTAAATGATTTGCATTTCAGCTCCAAATGATACACAGGAATCTGAGAAATTGAATTTATTTCCTAGCATTAAATATACAGATAGTTGTCAAATCTTTGTGGCATTTGTTTTCATGTCATTTCTCCCTTTGTTTTCATACGTTTTTCTTTTATGAAGAAAATTCTTGTAATGTAAATCACAAATAACTTTTGCTTAGATTCCATAAAAGTAAATGAGGAAAGATCGTCCACTGAATGATTAAATACGCAAAAAAAGTCATGAATAAGCACACTGGAAAGCCCTTTATGAATGATAAATTGGTGTGTGTGAGAGTATCCCCCCCCTTTTTTTATTATTATTATTTTATGTGCCCTATTGTCAAGCCATTCACCTAAGCACTTCTTGTCAAAGCTAATCCTTTACTTACTGTTTAGTATTACTCAGCACAAGACATGGTCATTAGGTATTTTCACTGCTTGTGTGTATCTGCTGAGGAAGTATGTTCTTAAAAATCAACTCAAGTGTAAATTAGAGGAGTTTAGTGATAATTGATGTTATTTCCAAGGACTTCTGGTAGTGTTGTGCCCTAAGTCATTTCACTGCTAACTGGGAGGTTGGCGGTTCATACCCACCAGCCATTCTGCAAAAAAAGGAAGACTGGGCAATCTACTTTGGTAAATATTTACTGCCTTGGAAGGGGGTGAGAGTTGCTATGAGTCAGAATTGACTAATGGCAGTGAGTTCAGTTTTTTGTGCTTTTTTTTTGCTATTATTTTCATCTAAAGAGCTTCTTTCTGATGGTGTCTGGGAATAAAGTGCTGAGTTTGTTTTTTTTTTTTTGTTACTGTTCTTTTAATTGTGAATATGTAACAAGATTTTCTATTTCATCATTCTTCACATACATAATTCAGTGACATGAATTGTGTTCATCATGTTGTGCTCAGTTTTGAAGAGGTGAAATCTTAAAATGAAGCTAAATACACATAAGCTCTTGAATCATCCACTGGGTGAAAAACAACATTTTTGCTTTTTAATTAGCAGTATGGTTTTATTGCCAAGGTCATCTTAAAAGGATCCATACTACTAAGTAGCGACCCTTTAATTAATAGTGAAATTGTTTTCAATAATTGATCATTGACATTAACATTTTAGTCAATTAAAACCTATTATGATAGACTCCCTTAACTATTTCATTGACATTTTGTGATATACAGTCATATTTTACCATCTTAAGCCATAATAATGAGCATCAGCTCTTCTAATTTCGTATGCTTTATGTTCATCTGTAGCCCTGCTTCTTAAACCTTTCCACAAAGTGCAGAGGAGCAAATTCCCAGGAACCTGGGGATTCCTGTCTCAAATATAAAGTATTTGCATTTCTATCTGGAATCATATCAGTACTCTAGAGAATGTTGTTTTTACTCTGTGGCTTTATCTATTTCTGACATGCTTTTGTGTACCCATATTCGGCATATGGGAATTTATTAAGTTATTATGTTCCGCTTAGATTTTCTATTAAGCATAAAAGCATTGTTTTAAAATAAAAATATTTTACAATACATCTTTCAAACTCTGTATACTTTGTTAAGTAAATCCCCTCTTAAGCATTTCCAGAGGCATTAGTTATATTCAGTGATAGGTATGTTGATACAAGGATAAAAACTTGGAAGATAATCACAGAAAAGTTAAAGAGAAGCATGGATAATCTTTCTTTAATCAGAAAAAAAAGCTGAAAACTAAATGTGTTCTTACTGCCATATGGAAGTATGTCACACACATTGTCTGTAAGCCAGTATTTGTCAATCTTTAATTCACCTAATAAAATTATGCTATGTGCTCTTTGGCTTGTTTCATATTCTTTTACTAAAAGAATCTTATAATACTGAATATTTTTTATACCATGTACGCTCATCTTCCAATTTAGAATCACAGCTCTAAACATCTAGTGACAGCAGCTGTTGGCTCTTGTGATCTTCATGATCTCCTCTAATCTCTACTAATAGCATATACCCCGCCTCTCTTATACAGGTGCTTTATGCCTAGGAACTGATAAAATTTACAGAACTAACCCGGACAGAGTAGGAAGACATGCTTTTTTAAGTTAAGCTTGCCACTTCTTTCCCTGGTTTGTTCTTGTTTTGCCCAGACAGTTGTATAGACTCAATTTGATGGAAACAACAACCTAAAAGATAATCAATTTCATAAAAACTTTACATTGAAACTGGAATGGAGAGTAGGGTAAAGGATTCATTTCTGTAATTAAACTGTTAAATTTCAGTTTCAAGAGTGATTTCTTGACACCCATTTCTTGTTTCACTGGGTTATTGTATATTAGATAACATCACTTTGTTCTTGGCAGTTATAAATGAAAACAAAAATATTTCTCATTTAATTGTGAAGATGTGTATACAGGAACTTATATATTCATTCAAATCTGAGAGCCAGAGATAGGACTGCCTTATTTTTCCAGTTCTCTCAGATTTTCTGCCTTTGAGAGGGTATATGGTCTTAGCAGTTTTCTCTTGCTTCTCTTAGTGTGAATTTTCCGTCTATGACAGGTTTCCACCTTAACACAGGTTAATGCTAATGGTGTTGTATTTATTTGCCCTAAACAAGACCAAAATGTTAGTAGAAATGAGGATCTTCCTAATAGTTTCCCTGGTAAACCAAATGAAGAGGGGTTTCTAAAGACTGTAAGAGTAGTTTCATGTATAATGAATTGGAATAGAAGCTCTAAATTACTCAACTTTGTTCCCTGTATCATAAGTTGATATGAATTAGGCACCTTAATTTCTCAGTCACTCTAACAGTCATACCAGAATACAAACATGCGTTTCTAAATAACATCATCTTGACTCCACTGTAGCTGGTACTGCTTAGCTTCAAATTGAAACCTCACAAAAGAGGTGTCTGTAGTTAGTCTTCTTTTCGCTATTCATTAGGCTTTGCTCGCCATTCTTCCACTGAAGCTGCTTTCATTGAAGTCACCAGTGTCTTGCATATTGGGAGATGGAATAGTATCCTTTGGGCAGTACTTAACAAAGTTGACTAAAGATTCCTTGAAAAACATTTTCCTTCTGCTCCCTTTAACACTTTAATTTTCCTCTATCACATCTGCTCATTTTCAATCTCTTGCTTGTTACCTGCTTGCTTGACTTCCAACTGTTGAGAGTGACCTAGGACTAGACTATTAGGCTGCCTTCTGTAACCTCTCTGATCTTTAAAAACCAATTGACTAATCAGTTCTAGAGCTCTAGTCCTGACTTGTTGAGCTCCATCTTACATCTCCAACTACCATCCTGACATGTTCACTTGAATGTTTTATTGTTGTTGTTTTGTACCGTGGAGTCGGTCCGACTCATAGGGTTTCCGAGGCAGTATCACTACGGAAATAGATTGCCACATCGTCCTTCCGAGGAGTGGCTGGCTGGGGGGTTTGAACCGCCAGCTTTCTGGTTAGCGGTCAAGTGCCTTAAGCACTACGCTACCAGAGTTCCTATGTTTTATAAATACACATAAGTACCTCAAAACTCATTTGGCTGTTCAAGCGCAAAGCCTCAGAATTATCTTGGAGTAACCATTTTTGCTAATCATCATCTTTTGCATCAGCAAATCTGGTAAACCCTGCCTTCAAATTATATCTCCTATCCAACTACCTCTTTTTCATTGATACTTCCTATTCCAGACCACAAGTTATCTCTTGTCATCACTGTTCATTAGAGGAATTCTAATTAGAATGCTCTAAGAGTGAGAATTTTGATTCTTAATGTTTTTGCTGAAATACTCTCTTGAACCTCAAATATTGGTGGGTTTTTTTTTTTTTAATTCTTTGATTTGCTCATTAAAAATCATTTCATATTTTGTAAGGCCTCCCTTATTCATTCTCTATACTGCAATCTAAATACAGTTTATATTTCCCAACTTACAACCCTTTTAAGATTTTTAAGGCCCTGAGGGACCTGCCCCTATCTGTGTCTCCAGCCTCAACTTCAGCCACTCTACCTCTTGTTCAGAAGCCTGGCTTTTCACTCCAAACCGCCTAATCGGCTCATACTTTAGGGAATTTATTTTTATTAATGAGGTTTCTGGCTTGTAGCACATACTTGCAGTGGTATGTCATTATCTTTGCTGATGAGGTAATGTATCCATTGAAGTGTATGTCAGTGTTTGTGATATGGTACTTATTTCTTTAAAAGGGTTATATGTAGTAGGGAGAAATATATAGATATGTTAGCTTCCATATGCATAAAATAACTGGAAAAAGAAGCACAAGAAATTGATAACCTTTGCCTCCAAGGAGGGAGTTGGATGACTTGGAAACTAGAGTGGAAGACTTTTCACTATAATTTTTATCTTTTGAATTTTGAGACAGAAAATGTGTTACATATTACAAATAAAAACAAAAACCATGAACTTAAATACTAATAATTATACTTTTATTTTTTTAATGTCATTTGGGTGCAAGTTTACAGAGCAAATTCATTTTCCATGCAGCAGTACCATACACATTTTGTTTTATGACAT
Source organism: Orycteropus afer afer (assembly GCF_000298275.1). Taxonomy (NCBI): domain Eukaryota; kingdom Metazoa; phylum Chordata; class Mammalia; order Tubulidentata; family Orycteropodidae; genus Orycteropus; species Orycteropus afer. The sequence goes on along the minus strand of NW_006922231.1, from coordinate 636,250 downwards.
AGACTGTAATTTCCCACAATGGTTTTACTACCTTGAAAGAAGTATAGCCAGAATGCTCCTTAGATGTGAGGATGGCAAGACTTGGTATCAGATGCTTTGGTCATATTATCTGGAGGGACATCATGCTTGGTAAAGTAGAGGGGCAGCAAGTAAGAGGAAGACCCTCAATGGGATGGATTGACACATTGGCTGCAACAGTGGCCTAAAACATAGCAATGATTGTGAGGACGGCACAGGAGCAGGCAGTATCCCATTCTGTTGTACGTAGGGTTGCTGTGAGTCAGAACCAATTCGACATGCACCTAACAACAACTGATCATATAGCTCTAACTATAGGAGGAAAGAAATTGAGAACATATATCTAAGGTGACAGGGTTTTAAAAAAAAGTATCTCCTGGATTCCCAGTGTGTGGGGAAGAGTGCCTGGCACATAATAAACATGTGATAAATATTTGTTGATTGAACAGATAGGCTTTTTAGTTAGCAAACCAGCCTAAAACCATTTACTAATCTGTAATATGAATTATGTTTCTACTGTACATAGGGTCACTATGATTCAGAACCTACTCAGTAGCACCTAACAACAACTTGAGTTACAGAATTTTAAGAAATAATGAACCAGAACTACTGAGCTCCCCATGACCATATGAAAATTTGGCAGACAATATTTCTACATACATATTTGTATGTGCTATAAGAATGCCCATAGAGGACCACGTTTGCTGGTCTGAGAGTCTGGTGGAACTGCTGAGACTATGGCCCCTTCAGGTCTGGAATTGAACCCACACCTATGGCTTCTAGCCAAACAAAAGATAGGCATATGAGTTGAACATTTTCCTGGTAGATACATTCCTTAGAGAGAACAATCATGGGAGAAAGAAGGGCTGTTTATGCACAGGGAGACAGCTCAGGGGGCAGGAGTGCATGGAGGGATGGACACAGGGAAGAGGTAACTATCGAGAGGAAGTGGGAGGGGAGGTGTTGCATTGGGGTAAACTGTCATCAGACAATGTGTATGTGAACTGCTGTATGGAAAGTGAATTTGTTCTTTCACCCAAATCACAACAACAACAAAAAGAAAATTATGTACACTCTAGTCTCCTATAGTCTCATATACACAACAAACCCCAGGCAATAAGTTTGAAAGGAACCATACCAAAGTTAATTGTCCTATTTTGATAAGTTTATAGATTATTTTATTCCCTTTATTTTCATTGTACCTTTTTCCCCCATTTTTGCAGCACAGGGAAATAAACTTTTTATAAATCAGATTTTAAATAATATTTAATGGACTCAGGACCATAGTCTCAGGAGATGTTAAGGTCTGTTGGCATAACATAGTCCAGAAGTGGTGGTGGGTGTGCAGAAATGAGAAGAACTTCATGAAATCTTACAGCTACCTGCATGTTTCTGTAGCAGAATCTATACCTTCTCCACTGCAGATTTATTTTGTGTGATAACTCTTAAATATAACCATTCTGGAGATAGAGGAATTCTAATTAGAATGCTCTAAGAGTGAGAATTTTGATCCTTAATGTTTTTGCTGAAATACTCTCTTGAACCTCAAATACTGCTTTATTTTTTCATTTTTTAATTCTTTGATTTGCTCTTTGGGATGAAGATAAGAAGCCTATTGTAAGAAACCTTTAAAAATCATTTTATGTTTTGTAAGGTCTCATGTAGCATTTAAGAGTTTAATTGTAATTTACAATTTTCTGGCCCTGTTGTTTTTTTAAGAATTTTTTCCCCCCAACAATTCCCATACAGCATTGTTCACCTATCATCTGATGTAAATATATAGATGTTATATAAATTTTAATGTTTTAAAATGAAATTTGGTAGTATATATAAAGAGAAGTATTAACAATGAATTATTACAAAGAAAACTGTAGTTCCTGATAATATGTATGGAACTGTATTGGTTGATACTATTTTTTCAGAGTATATTTAACTGCCCTCTATTGGTATAGTGCCTAAAGCATTTGACTGCTAACCAGATGGCTGGCACTTCAGACCCACCAGCCACTCCTTGGAAGGAAGATTGGGCAATCTACTTCCCTAGTAATAGTGCTTTGGAAACCCAAGGAGGGGTCGCTATGAGTGGGATCTGACTCCACTGCAGTGAGTTTTTGTTTATGATAGAGACTTCTGTTGAAAAATTTCTTATAAACATAGTATAGAGGGATGCATCTCATCATTTCTGCCCTTTCTTTATTGAGAAATACTTATAGAAACTGATTTCTAAAATGATCTACTTAAAGAATTCTGGTTTTGTCCTTCCAGTAGATACATCACAGACACTTGAGACTACAGTGTCATCAGTGTATTACTAGCACTCAGTTGTTATCATTAAACCTAATTGTGTAATGCTGTTACTTTTTCAGAGTGTTGCAGAGATAGGAACATGGGGGAAAAACAATCTGGATAACATGAAAGTGATGCTGGTTGCTAAGGGAAGGCAACTTGATTCTGTGGGAAGGGCTATATAGCTGATCTACCCATTGTCCAGGTAAGGCTGCCTTTGGCTTCACCTCACGAATTTGCAAATTTTCATCATAACTAAATCATGATTTCTATTTCTATTTATCATTTGGAAATGGCACCATTACCACTGTAACATGAATGATATATTTTTAAAACAAATTTGTATAATAAACTCTAACAAATCACCAGATTTTTGCCAAAGGAAAATGCATTTGCCTAATTGGTAAATATATAAATGGACTAATACCTTGTGTACACCTGTAAAAGAAAAGCATTCTGGAAAAGTGATTCTTATCTTAGATCAAGATAAAAGTTTTGGTGAGTTTTCTGCTAAATTATCAGAAATTAGACACCTATTTGAACGTTTCACAATGCTGCCTGTGAAGAAATAACCAAAAAGTTGTGAGTTTTCCTGGATATGACAAACTTCTTTCATTGGATGTGGTAAGCAACCCTTTTTACAAAGTAAATGCTATAGATTTAAAAATATTCACAGCTGTCATATTATTGTGAATTATTACATTTAACTAAATGATAGGTATAAATTTTTGGAATATGAACTGTCATTGCAGCTTTGCAAAAAGAACTCTATAAGCAGACACCCAAATAAATTGTTTTTGTTTTGTTTGTTTTTTGGGGGGAAGTAAGACACAGCTTTGTGTTTATATCTGGAAATAATTTTTACATGCTAATGTGGAATCTGTTGTACAGATTTGAGTATGAGCACAGTTGAAGAGGATTCTGACACAGTAACAGTAGAAACTGTGAACTCTGTGACTTTGACTCAGGACACGGAAGGGAACCTCATTCTTCATTGCCCTCAGAATGGTAGGAGAAGCTGCTGAAATATGTTTATGAATCTTTGTCACCATTGATTCCTGTTATCCAGATAGACAGCTTAAGCTACTGTGGGGGGGGGTATGTCTTTGAATCATGATTTTTTAATTCTGTGTTTCTTTATATTTTAAATTTACCACAGATTTTAGTTACTATAAATCCCATAGCTATTTTATAAATAGAATCTGTTGAGCCTCCAAAGATAATGAGGGAAAAACTGTAATGTACTTGCTATTTTGTACTATTTGGTGCTAGCAGTGTATTTAGTATGTTAGAAAATGTATACGTAATCCTGCCAATAGAAAACCTTTTTTTTTTTTTTTTTGGTCAAACTTGTGTTCAAAAATTTTATACAACTATTTGAATAAGCTTTAATATGATCACCTATAATGAATTAAGATTCAACAGCCCTGAAGTGGTTTTCTTCTTACTTCTTTACCTGCACTTATTTTATTCATTTAGCTTTTAAGTTCATCTTTATTCAGCAAAGGTTCTGTCTTATGCTCTTTACACTCTATGCAATCCTTGGGTTATTTCATGCAAACTTGCAGTTTTAACTGCCACCTACCTATATTAAAATGACTCAGACATCTATCTTTATTCTGAATTCTTTGTACTTCTTATAAACCAAACTAAACCCAATCCAGTGTTGTTGAGTCGATCACAACTCATAGCAACCCTATAGAACAGAGTAGAACTACCCCATAGGGTTTTCTAGGCTGTCAAGGTTTTCATTTTACTTGGATCCGCAATCCATGCACATGAAAGCAGGAGTCAAGAGATCAAATGACATATTACATTGAGTAAATATGCTGCACAAGACCTCTTTAAAGGATTAAAAAGCAAAGATGTCACCTGACTCAAGCTGTGATATTTTCAATTGTCTCATATACATATGAGATCTGGACAATGAATAAAGAAGACTGAAGAATTGATGCATTTGAATTGTAGTGTTGGTGAAGAATATTGAATGTACCATGAACTGCTAGAAGAACAAACAAATCTATCTTGGTAGAAGTACAGCAAAATGTTCCTTACAAGTGAGGATGGTGAGACTTCATCTCATGTACTTTGGACATGTACCAAGAGGGACCAGTCCCTGGAGAAGGACATCATGCTTGGTCAAGTAAATGGTCAGTGCAAAAGAGGAAGACCCTCAAGGAGATGGATTGACACAGTGGCTACAACAGTGGGCTTATAAATAGCAACAATTGTGAGGATGGTGCAGGACCAGGCTATGTTTCTTTCTTTTGTACATAGGATCACTGTGAGTCAGAAATGACTCAACAGCACCTAACAACGACAATCTTTACAAGAGCAGATTGCCAGGTCTTTTTTCCTGTAGAGTCACTGGTGAGTTCGAACCTCTGACCTTTCAGTTAGCAGTCAAGTGCTTAACAATTGTGCAGCTGGGGCTTCTTTCACACCTCAGTCCTACTGCCAGAAATCATTTCTCCCTGACATCTGTTTCTCTTTCAAGTTAAGGATACCATCTCTAGAAAACTTCTCTTTGAGGTTAAATTAATTGCCTCCTTTCTATGCTCCCATAACAGCCTCCTCTTTTCACTTTACTAGCTGTTAATGCACTGTTTTGAAATTTTTAGTTATTACCTCTGTTACACTGTGAGCTCCTTGAAAGTCAAGGTATCTTTCATTGTTTCCAGCCCTTAGCACATAGTTGGTACTCAAATAAATATTTATAAGTAAGTCAACAAACTATGTATCAAAATAGCCAGTGCCTATCTTTACATGTGAAGTATGTGGAAAACAATATAGTTAACAACACAAAAGTGTGATGCCTCAAAAGTTGGCACCTTTGTTCATAGTTCATGGTCTTAAGAATAAGAGCTGAGGAACTGCATTAGGTACAGAGAAGGCAATGTCCTTTTGAACCCTTGTTGCATAAATGGGATTAGTTAACTGAGCAAATGGGTAAGAAGGTTTTTCTAGAGTTACTTCTAGTTGGAGATTTTGGTTTTTTCCTCATTGGTTTAAAGTTTTTGCAATTTTTGTTTGGTGTTGTGTTTTATTTTGTTTACATTAGAAGCTGATGAAATAGACTCAGAAGATAGTACTGAACCTCCACATAAAAGGCTTTGTTTGTCCTCTGAGGATGATCAGAGTATTGATGATTCTACTCCTTGCATATCAGTTGTTGCACTTCCACGTAAGTGACTACGGCCTAAGAATGTAGAATTCTTTTTTGAAGTGAAATGAATTCTAAATTGAGAGATTCAGCTAAATATAAGAGTTGGAGTTTCTACGTAAACTTGGACCAACAGATTATTTTTCTCTTCATAGCTCTAAACCCCTTTACGTAGAATGCCTAATTTAAATCTTAACAATAATGTTATAGGGCACTGTTTCTCAACCCTTTTTTTAAAAAAAAAAAAAAATTACTACTTTCCAAGGAGCTGTTCTTGGACTTTTTTTTTTCTTATTATCATCATGTCCTCCCAGCTCCTGAAATTTTAATACCACAGATAATATTTTGTGGGGTTTTTTTTGGGGGGGTGTCCCATAAACTAAACTTTTTTTTTTTGGCTTTTTTTTTTTTTTTTTGGGTGAAGATTTACAGAGCAAATTCACTTTCCATACAGCAGTTCACATATACTTTGTCTCATGTCAT
>NW_006922231.1:614132-625807 GCF_000298275.1 Orycteropus afer afer | reverse complement strand
CAAATTCTTCTGCTTGTTGGGGTTTAGTCCACTTTTGTATCCTTCCCTTCAAGGCTCAGGGGTCCAAGATTATCTTCTGTGTCTGTGTTCATTGGTTTCCCTTTTCTTTGTTGAAGAGCATCTGTGCAGTCCTTGTGCCTAGTCCGCCATCTTGCCAGAACTCTAAACTAAACTTTTTATTCCTTTGGTTCTCCCTACTACTTCGTTGAGCACTCCGTGACCTGTTGTTAGAGTCCATTTGTGATCTTAGATTTGGTGTTTACCTCCCACTACTTCCTATATTTCCAACTTGATTCTTCTAGGACTCTAATTCCTGTAAATGTTTGCTTCACTAGGACAAACAGTCCATTGATCTTATCATTTTTCCATTGTTTCTTCTGCCCTTGTATCTTTTTTTCCTCCTTACCCAGTTTTAGTTTCATGGATAATCACTGTAATCACAATCTTACATTTACTCTCAAATCTATTTTCCTTCTTGGGTGAAGCTACAGCCCTGGTTAAATAAGTCTGTATCGTTGCCTGTTTACATCTCTGCCAGACGGCTAACTAAAAGCAAGAGAAAAACAGCACAAGCAAACTGACTGGTCTCAGTTTAAATTCATGACCATTAAACTGAAGTGAAAGAGCCCTGGTGATACAGTGATTTAAGTGTTGGCCTGCTAACCAAAAGGTTGGAGGTTTGAACCCACCAGCCTCTCTACTGGAAAAAGATATAGCAGTCTCAGCTTCCATAAAGATTTACAGCCTTGGAAACCCTTTAGGGCAGTTCTATTCCAACCTGTAGAGTTGCTATGAGTCAGAATCTACTTGATGACAGTGTGTAAGCTGAAGTGAGTTTATAGTTCTGCCCCCCAGTCATACCATATCTTTGTAGTGTTCTTTCTCCTACTTCAGGGTAACTATCTGAAATGCTCTTGAAACCTCTATCATTCTAACTTTCAACTGATATCCTTGCTTCCTGTTTTATTGGAAAAACTAAAGTAACCGAAAAATAATTTCTGTACATTTCCCCCCCATAATACCTATCCAGCTGCATCTATGGCTATATTTTCTCTTTTCTCATAACCAAGGGCACCCCTTCAGTTCACTAAATCCCATTCCCTTTGCCTACTCATTTGTTCCAGCAGTTCCCCCCCCCAACACACACACACACACTTCCCTTATGAATTATCTTTTATTCCCCACTGGATCATTCCTATCAGCGTTACAACATACTGTTATTTCTTTCTTTCTTTTAATTTTATTGTGCTTTGGATGCAAGTTTATAAAGCAAATTTGTTTTACATTCAACAGTTCATGCACATTTGATTTCACACACTGATTCCTGTCCCCAACCATAAAAAACTCTCCTCCCCTCCCATCCCTGTGACTACCCCCTCCCCATACCCTTCTTAACTGTGTATTCCTGTCTGTCCAGCTTTCCCTGTATGTGAATGCTGACCCTCTGATGTCATAGCTGATTGTTCTAAGGGGTACATCTCCCTAGAGTCGGTGGGTGCATTGTCCTGGGGTAGGTGTTCTGCTTGTAGGTCTTTCTACTGTTGGGCTGAGAGCCAATCCATGGGAGTGAGTCCATTTCTAGGCCCAAAGGGTAACCCAGAGCCATAGTCTTGGGGTCCCACCAGACTCTTCTATCTGACCAGTAAGTCTGGTCATTTTTGTATTTTTGAATTTTGTTTGACATTTTTCCTCCCACTCTATCTAGGATATCCAGCTTTGATCCCTTTCCAAGTGGTTGGCATTGGTAGCCAGGCTGTTACTTTTTTTAAATTAAAAGCCTCTTTAGCCTACTATCTTATCCAATTTCTTTCTTTTCCTTTAGAGCACAATACCTTGAAAGAAGTGCCTTTACTTGCCTCTGTTTCTTCTTCCCATTCATTCTTAAACCCGTTCCATCAGGCTTTCACCCCTATCACTTCACTAAAGCTGTTCCTCAGGTCTTAGATCTTCTTGTTGCTAAATCTAGTGGTCATTTTTCACTCTTTGTCTTTTTATCTATCAATATGACTATCAGTGAGAAAGCATGCTGTAAGGTAGATAATATTACACTAGACTTTTAACAATATTCATCACTCCTCCCTGAAACTCCCCATTAGTTTCCAAGGAACATTCCTCTGATTTTCTTACTGCTATTCTTTCCATTCCTTCTCAGTCTCTTACTGGTTTATATATAGCGCCCTACCTCTAAAAGTGAAGTCCCCTAGAGCTCAGGCCTTAGACTACTTTTTTTCTGCTTTTATTCAATCCCCAGGTGATCTCAATTCATGACTTCAAATACTATCTCTATGATGACTCCCAGATTTATTCCAGCCCAGGCTTCATTATTTTTCAGTAGTTGTAAAATTTGAATATTAGTAATAGTGTCAGAACTTGTCTAACTTCAGAAGGAATAATAACCAGGATCACAGCCCAAGGCTGATCCCTGTGATGTGCTCAGACATACCTCTACTCTCTAACCTTTTTACCAATTCTGACGCAAGCAGTCTCTCCCATGGCAATCTCTACTTCTCTTCTGCGTTTGATAATTCATTGCAGTGGCCACACAGAGCTCATGAACTATACTTACAATTAGGTGGTTTATTAAGAAATTAACAGGGTACAACGCAGGATCAGGAAGCAAAGTCTCCCTTCTTCAGTGCAGGGTAGCTGTCTGGCCATGTAGGCCTCCTCTCAATCCCCCTGAAGATAGACTCCTCTTGGCCCTGCCATCTGTTACACCAGCTCTGCCACAGAACTGCTTTCGGGCCTGTTGCCACTGGCTCTGCCATTGGGCCCCTTCTTTCTAGCCCTCTGTTTGTCTAGCAGTATAGCCCTTGACCTGTCCTCAAGCTCTTTTCAAAGTTTCCTTGCCTCCACTCTCTTTCTTTTGGCTTTTTCTCTCTTCCTTCTTTCCTGTGCTTCTCTTCCTGCTTCTTTTTGTCTGAAAAACCCCTGTGGGTCTGGCTGCATTTATACACAACTCCTTTGTAATTTTAAGGTATGGCCCCCTCCCAGTGCAGAAAGGACATATTGACCAATCTCCTTTCAATAGGCCACAGACACTTCATTTGCATGGTAGTTATAGTCCCCTCTTTTGCCTAGTCTATTGACTAACCCCTGTAAGGGGCATACCAGGCCGCAGCCCAGGACTAGGCAAAAAGTATCAAACTATAGGTTGTTGACACTTTACCCAGGAAATGTCAGTCAACCTGGACAAAGGTAACAAACCTTCTAGTGTAGGAAAGTAGGGCAAAGGTAACATCTCAGGGCTTAAGGGAAAAATCTCAAGCTGTTTTTCTAAAGAACCAAGACAAAAGGCCACATAAAGGAACTTATTTCACCACAGTAGGTATCTCAAGCTCATGTGTTTAAAAACTAAGGTCTGAAACTTTACAAATTCTTAAACTCTCCTCTTCTACAGTTTTCCCCATCTAGTTAAAAACAAGTCCTTCGTTCCAGTAGCTCAAATTAAAAAAATAAATAAAAACTTTGACTCTTCAGATTCTCTCATCTGATTTGTCCACAAATCCCATTGATGCTACCATCAAAACCTATAAAGGGTTTGAACTTCTCACTACCCTCAATTTGCCTTCACCCTAGTCCAAGTTACTCTCTCTCTCGTCTGGATTACTGCATTTGCCTCCTAATTGATCCCACTCCAGCACACGTCCCTGTTCACTCTGTTTTCCCCTTAGCCATCAGAGTGATCCTATTAAAATAAAAGCCTGATTATATCACTCCTCTACTCAAAATCTTGACAGTGGCCTATATGGCTATTTACAGTCTCTTTAGTGTTTTTGTTCTGTCTTTATCTAACCATACTGGCCTCCTTGACATTTCCATGAATATGCCAGACTTACCACGCCGCGCCCCCCCCACCTCAGATTCTGTGTTCTTGGCTTTCCTTTTTCTTGAAATGCTCTCCTACTCTGGTGGCATAGTGGGTAAAGGATTTGGCTGCTAACCAGAAGGTTGGCAGTTGAAACCCACCAGCTGGTCCATGGGAGGATAATGAGGTACTCTATATCCTAAAGATTTACAGCCTTAGAAACCCAGTAGGGGTTGTTATGAGTCAGAATCCACTCAACGGCAACGGTTTTGGTTTTGATTTAGGATACTTGCGTGGCTAGCTTCCTTCTTCACTGCATTTCAAGTCTCCATTGCTTATCTTAGCCTCTTATCTAAAATTTCAGTTAGCCTCCTCCACTCTCAACACATTCCCTTTGCTGCTTTATTTTTTCTCCTTAGTACTTACTACCATATAGCATATCTTGTTCATATCTAGTGCCTTCCCCACTAGAAAGAATATAAGCTCCATGAATGCAGGCTTTTTGTTTGTTGTTGCTCACTGCTGTATCCTCAGTACTGAAAAGCATTGCCTAAAACATTTCCATCAAGTCACTTCTGATTCATAGCAACTTCTTCCATAGGGTTTCTGAGGCTATGATTCTTTACAGAAGCAGACTACCTAGTCTTTTTCCATGGAGCTGGATTTGAACCACCACCCTTTTGGCTAGCGGCCCAATGCTTTAACCATAGTAACACCAGAGCTAAGCATTGCCTAATATGTAATAAACTAAAAACCAAACTCACTGCTTTCAAGTCAGTTCTGACTCATGGAGACCCCTCTTGGGCTTCCAAGACTATAAATGTTTATGGAGGCAAATTGCCTCATCTTTCTTCTGCAGAGGGGCTAGCAGGTTTGAACCACCAACCTTTTGGTTAGCAGCCAAATGGTTTAACCATACACCACCAGTCACAATAAATATGTTTAACAAATGAGTATGTATAGTTATATGTATGTATGTTGTTGTTGTTATGTGCCGTCGAGTCAGCCCCGTCTCATAGCGACCCCTCCTTGGGTTTCCGAGGCAGTATCACTACAGAAGTAGGATTGCCCAACCTTCCTTCCAAGGAGTGGCTGGTGGGTTTGAACCGCCAGCCATCTGGTTAGCAGGCAAGTGTCTTAGCCACTATGCTACCAGAGCTCCTATATATATGTATAGTTATATGTAATAGTTATATGTGGTAAGGTATCGGCAAGAAGTGTGTTAAAAAATTAAATTAGCACCTTTTGCATAGATACTATTAAGTAGAACCCACCATTACTCTAGAGGTGAATTCTTTCTTTTCTTGAAGTTTCAGAAAATGATCAGAGCTTTGAGGTGACCATGACTGCGACCACAGAGGTGGCAGATGATGAGATTACCGAAGGAACTGTTACACAGATCCAGGTAGGGATCAGTCTTTTTATTTGGCACAAGGGGGTGCTCTTTTACACGTTGTTGTTGTTGTTGTTGTTGTTATGTGCCATCGAGTCAGACCCGACTCATAGCGACCCCTCCTTGGGTTTCCTAGGCAGTATCACTACAGAAGTAGATTGCCTAATCTTCCTTCCAAGGAGTGGCTGGTGGATTTGAACCGCCAGCCTTCTGGTTAGCAGTCAAGTGCCTTAGACACTATGCTACCAGAGCTCCCATAGATTAGGTGATAATGATGAGAACATGTTTTGTGAGATAGAATTAAGGTAAGAGTTATTACTTGATTCAAGTTTCTAGTACCTACATGCGTAAAAGTGTCAGAAAGGTACTGGTAGAATTACGGCTCACACTTGTTATAACAAGAATGCATGTGCATTCCTTATCTACTTGTAGTGATCTCAGTTGAGCTGTTAGCCAACTTTAAGTTTTATCTTACCAGTAATATATAAGATTCAACAGTGGTGATATCAGTTCTTCTAATACAAATTACAGCGTTGTTTTATTTTAGTTATTGCCAAAGTTTTAATGAGTTATAATTATTTATTTATGGCTATTTATTTATAACTCTTGGTTTATTGCTACCATTTTAATGAATAAAAAATTTTAATATAATTTCTAATATTTACTTAATAAAGTTAAAATTAGGCTAGGAATGAAAGCTCTGTTAAAAGTCAGCAGTAGCCTGTTTCTTACTGTATCCTTGAATGTCAAACCAGTTAATAGCTATTTGATAAGCGTTTACTAGTTAATGTACCATGTCTTTCCAGTGATGAACACTAGCTTCAAAAGTAATTCAAACCTGAAAGAATTTCCCAATATGTACAGTACTTTGTAGTTGGAATAGGTTTCCAGTGATTTGAATATTTGTCTTTAGATTTCTAAACCTGTGTGTGTATATTACAGACATGAAATCCTGCAACCAACTCTCAAAGGTTTCATTTAAAAACCAGCAGCATACTAAATACGACCTGAGTAATTTTAAAACATTTATGCATAAACAAGTGAACGATGGGAGTAAAATAGTATAAATTTTATTAGTCTCTATATACTAAGTATAGATAGGTACACTTGAAGTGACTTGAGCATCCTGCTATAATCATTAAATGCATTCGTTATTGACAGTATTGTATTTTTCTCTTTTTTTGGATATACCATGCCCATGTAAATAACATGCCCACACATATGTGTACAGTGTGCATAGGAAGCTAACATGCACAAGGGGGTTGCACAGCTGCAAAAAATGCATATAATGTGTATGTTATTTGCATAAAAATGATATTTCATTTGATGATTATTTACATGTTCATCTTTCTGTGACTTAAGCAATAATGATAATTCTGCATCAGGGAAATTTGGTCATTTGCCCAAAGATAGTAGTTATTCAACATGACAGGCTTATTTCTAAGGTTCATAGAGTAGGCTTCACTGTACAGTTAGATTGACTTTGGGAAATGATTTAATTCTCTTAATCAACTGATTAATTGTAGAGCAGATCATCTAAGGAGAACATTTTCTACCTCACAGTTATTATATATGTATCTTAGTTATCTAATGCTCCTATAACAAATACTAAAAGTGGGTAACTTTAACAAACAAATTTATTTTTTCATAGTTTAGGAGGCTAGAAGCCCAAATTCAGGGAACCTGCTCTTAGGGCAGACTCTGCCTCTCTGTTAGCTCTGAGGAAAGGTCCCTGTCTCTTTCCAGCTTGTATTCCTGCGTTCATTAGCTATCATGTGTCCTATATCTTTGCCTCCCGTTGCGCCTGCTTTCTTAATCTGCTCTTTTATATCTCAAAAAAGATGAATTTAAAACATTCTTGTGCCTTATTAACATAACAAAGACAACCTATTCCCAAATGGGATTATAACCACAAGTGTAGAGTTTAGAATTTATAGCACATACTTTTGTAGAACACAGTTTAATCAATAACACTGTGTATCGAGGTTTTTGGTAACTCTTTACTGATTTTTGATTACCCATTACTGATTTGTAATAGCTCAGAACTCTTACGACTTTCAAGTAGATCTCTTAGGAACTCAAATCTTAAAGAATTGTGACCTTCAGGATATAAGGAGCTGTAGACATCATCTAATTTCTTTCAATTCTCAACTTTATTAAAAGCTTCTTGATCTTAAAAAAAAAATCTCAAAAAAAGAATGGCACATAATTATAGTTTTGGGCTTGTTGCAGTTATGTCTAGCCTTTTGCCTATGGATTTGAAAAAGAAAAAAAAAAAACTTGTATTTGAGATACCAACCATGTATTTCTTTATTATCAGCAGATATAAAAATAAAGTAGATTACAATAAAAATATAACTCTTCTCATTATTGTGCTTTAGCTGTTCACTGACTTCATAATTCCTTTCAAGTGAGATGGGTTTCAATTCCTTTTGAAATTAGAATTTCGGTTTCTGATTATTCAAGAAATGGTCCATTCTTTCTTAGGACTTAACCTGCAGCCAGTGATACAGCTTCGGAGTTTATGCAGTCTAAGACTGGACTGGGTTGAGTGGTCACTACATGTGGCTATTCCTTTATCCATGCTTATACCTGAGATAGTAGTACTGTTGTAATGTCTTTCTTACTTACTGTAGCTCTCTTTAGGCTAAGACTAACTCCGTTAAAAGAAGCTTTGTTCCTACAGAATTTGTTAGAGGAGGTATGTCTGTAATTGAAAATACTATATACCTGGTGATGGTTGCACAAATGTGACTAATACTAAAAACCACTTAATTGTACACTTTAAAAGGGTGAATTTTATGGCATTTGAATTATATATCAATAAAAACTGTTTTTAGCTGCAACGATAATATAAACCTTACAGTTTTTATGAGGCTAATAACCTTTATATAAGGTTAGGAATCAGCTCCAGAGGACAGGCTAAAACAAAGATGACCAGTGAACAATAAGTGACCTTGATTTTGCAATAGTGTTCTAGTTTAGCCTGTTACTCCTTTTACTTAACAAGGGATTACATTATAGACGACTATATATTTAGACAACAGATTTCCTATGAGGATATTAGCCAATCGTAACACTCAACTCCAGCATTTTGATTATCTTATCTGAAAGTTATTAGAACTGTAGAAGCTCATTTTATATATGTGCATATATAAATGGTTTTGGATATCCTGTATTGATTTACATACTTAAAATTCTTTAGCCAATATTCTATAATATTGAAGCCACCAGTACAAAATTACTTGCTTAATTGAAAGTCATTGTGTTAATGCACATAATTTTGTTTCCATACTCATAATAACAGCAATAATATATTTGCTTTTATATATTGAATATATATTGTTGATAACAAAGTAATTCCATACTAGTGTGTTACAGTTTTATAATGCTTAGCATTACAAACAAAAATGTATAAGATTGGGTATTAGATCAAGCTGATACTTTTTTTTTTTTTTTTTTTACTGTTATACCTTTTCAAGATTCTACAGAATGAGCAACTAGAGGAAATATCTCCCTTGGGTAATGAAGAAGTTTCAGCAGTTAGCCAAGCATGGTTTACAACTAAAGAAGATAAAGATTCTCTGACTAACAAAGGTATGGTATACTGTGAATTTTAGTTTGGGAATACACCTACTCCTCACTTACCAACATGGTTAGGTTCCAAAAACTAGGTTGTTCAACAAAAATCAGCACTACGCAAAAGTGGAATATGATTACGCTACTGAAAATCATGGCTGAGCCAAGTTGACATATATATAAATATATATATATACCCTTAACCATTATAGCCAGCGTTATTCTCGCCTAGCACCTCAGCATTCATTTCTACCAAACATATGTTATTAATGTGCAAAATAGTTGGACAGTAGAATTTTTACTAGCTGGACAATGAATAAGGAAGGCTGAAGAAGAGTTGATGCTTTTGAGTTGTGGTGTTGGCAAAGAATGCTGAGAGTACCACGGACTGCTAAAAGAACTAATAAATCTATCCTGAGGAAGTGCAGTCAGAATGTTCCCTGGAAGCAAGAATGGCCAAGCTTCATCTCACCTACTTTGGTCATATTGTCAGAAGGGACCATTCCCTGGAGAAGGATATCATGCTTGGTAAAGTGGAGGGTCAACGAAAAAGGGGAAGGGCCTCAACAAGATGAATTGACACAGTGGCTATAATAATCGGCTCAGGTATAGCAAGGATAGTGAGGATGGCACAGGACCAGGCAGTGTTCTGTTCTGTTGTACAGAAGGTTGGTATGAGTCAGAGATGACTCGGTGGCACCTAACAGCAAGAGTTTTTACTATTGTCGTAAATGCAAAATGTCAAGTAACAAAGAGTCAATAAATGATAAGTAGGTGTATAATGGAGTTAAAAAGGACTTCTAGTCATCAGGACTCTGATTTAGAATAATTGTTGAACTTTTCTATATTGAGTTAAATGTATCTGTGAATGAGACCGTGGAGCCCATATTTGTTGTCAGTAACTCATTATTTTTTTCTTTCTTAATTATATTTTGTGTAGTTAATTTTTGAGCTTTTAAATGGTAGCATATAAAAGACAGTTTGATTGCTGCTTATGATACCAGAAAGTCAAGCCATTGAGCACTTTTCTATGGTCAACTAACTGGTTTGAAAAGTGGTTGAGAGGCATAAAGTAGCACAGTATGTATAGGTTGCTGTAGAAACTGCTCTGAAAAAAGTGGAGGTTGTCTTTAGGCCACTCTGAAGTAGAGAAAGGAATAAGTAAATAAATTCTTTTCAACCACTGTACAGTAGAGTACTCTCAAGAGATGTTATTTACTTGACATTCAATATATTATATTTACCTTGCCCTAGAATCTCTTTTGTACATTTGTTTAAGTCTCTTTTTAGCAGTTCTATACTGCTGAAAGGATAAGAGAAGAAATAATATTTTTTGAATATTTTAATTATTGTGCCTTTAGTCGGGTCAATTGTATTTTCACTTAAAAAATCAGAGGTTACAAAAGTGAATTTACCTGGGGAGCTTTCAGATTTCAAATGAATGAAAAATTAGCTACATTTTCTTCCCACAGATAATTTATTTAATCACAAAGCAAATCTTTAGTATTTTATTCCTCTTAAGGAATAACAGTTTCTATAACATAACATGTATTCTTTTAAAGGACATAAATGGAAGCAGGGGATGTGGTCCAAGGAAGAAATTGATATTTTGATGAGCAATATTGAACGCTATTTGAAGGTAACTTTTGTCATATTTTTATGTTCACTGTTTTGTGTTTACTGCCAATTGCAGAAACTATCAAAGCAGCATATTGTATATGCTTATTATTGGGAGTTTTGCATTGCAGTGGTAAATAGGTAATACATTGTAGTTTAATCTAAAGTGTATGATTATAATTTAACACTATTCTTAAACAGATTTTTCCATTCTTAATAAAAAATATCTTTATTGCTCTGAATGTTAGACAAAATCTTAATAGCCTTACGAAGCCCTGTCCATACCCCCCCTCCTTTTTTTTTTTAATGTGATTTGGGTGAACATTTAAGAGCATATTCATTTTCCACACAGCAGTTCTTACACATTTTGTTTCATGACATTGACTGCAGTTGCTCACAATGTACCAGCTCTCTTCCCATTTCCTCCTTATAGTTACCTCTTCCCTGTGTCCTTTGCTATGTATTCCTGCCCCTTGAGCTCCCTGTGCAAATGCTGCCCTTCTGTTCTCCATGATTGATCATTCTAAGGAGTGTTGTATTTACCTGATGTAAATGTTCACCCTCTTTGTCTGTCTGTTGTTTGGCTGGTAGCCACAGAAATGAGTGAGTTCAATTCCAGACCTGAAGGATAACTAGGGGCCATAGTCTCAGGGGTCTCACCAGGCTCTATCAGACCAGTAAACCTGGTCTTTTTTTATGATTTTGAGTTTGTTTTCCCACTATATCCAGGATCCCCTACACTGATCCCTTTCCCTATCCATCCCTTTAGTGGAATCAGTTCAAATACTGCACGTTTGAATGTAGATGGGAGAATATAGTATTTATGTAAATACTCTCCTGTTGTTTGATAATTACATTGTTTCCAATTCCTCACTAACTATGCTACTGCCAAGTCCACAGCCTTAAGCTTCATTTTAAGTCCCCTTTCCAAACTGAGTTTTATGAACTATAAAGACTTAAAAATTTGAATTATTTGTTGATGACTAAAGATTCTTTTCATCAAACTTATGTTTAAGAAAAACATAAATACAGTGACAATTGAAAATTTACTCAGAATTTATCTATTTGTCACAAACTTTAATTAAAGCTGGAAAAATGCTATGGATTTAGATAAGGCAGTAATAAGTGTAAAGAACACTGCTTTCTCACTATTGAAGAAGTAGGAGGTCTCACATTGCGAGATCTCAAAACCTAATATACAGCCACAGTAGTCAAAACTGCCTGGTATTGGTTTAACGACAGATACATAGACCAATGGAATAGAATTGAGAACCCAGA
>NW_006922231.1:612327-612819 GCF_000298275.1 Orycteropus afer afer | reverse complement strand
GGTGGGAGGGGAGGGGAGGGAACACTATTAGATAGGTAGAGATAAGTATTGATTTGGGTGAAGAGAAGGGCAATGTACCAAATGTGAGTGATCAATTTGGTGGCATTGAGGAAGAGAAAGACAGAGAGAGGTACATGGGAGGTATAGACAACAAAGGTGAACCCTTTTGCACATACAGTACTGTGTTGTCAGTGAAGGCAACATGGGTATACGAGTGGATAGATGGGTAGACAAATGGGTGGACAGGCAGAACTAGTAGGTATGTTTATGAAGCAGGGAGTGTACCAAGAACATGTATAGGGTTGGCAGACAATGGTCCTATAAGTTTATGTGTATGATCTGAATTCCCGGGTGTATAGTAGAGCTGACAAGAGGCAAGGTTGTAGTCACTGCTTGGTTACTGCCAGCTACCCAGAGGGACTGACTAGTTGAACTTGCAGGCTTGGGACCATAGTCTCAGGGGACATCAAGCCCAATTGGCATAACATACTA
>NW_006922231.1:610327-611991 GCF_000298275.1 Orycteropus afer afer | reverse complement strand
CATTTGGAGAAAAAAAAAAAGGGGGGGGGACCAGGTTTGCTGGTCTGATAGAGCCTGGTGGAACCACTGAGACTATAGCTGCCCTTCAGGTCTGGAACTGAACCCATGCCTGTGGCTTCCAGCCAAACAATAAACAGTCATATGAGTTGAACATTTACCTGTGGCACAGGGAACCCTGAAAGAGACAGGTGCTGCTGGGAAAGAGATGTAAGAGACATGCATTTCTAAGTGAGACACTGAGGCACCAGCACTGCTGGGAAAGAGACTGTGAGAGACTGTTGGCTGAGGGACGGTGGGCTGGTAGAAACACTCCTTGGAGAGAACAATCATGGGAGAAAGAAGGGCTACTTATGCATAGGGAGACAGCTCAGGGGGCAGGAGTGCATGGAGAGATGGACACAGGGAAGAGGTAATTATCGGGAGGCAGTGGGAGGGGAGCTGTTACACTGTGGTAAATTGTGGTCAATGTCATGAGACAAAGTGTATGTGAACTGCTGTATGGAAAGTGTATTTGCTCTGTAAATTTTCACCCAAATCACAATTAAAAAAAAAAAAAGAAACACTGCTTTTTGAGAATTAAGAAGCTGGTTTCTTGTCTAGGGGGTTGGAGTAGGTGATCTACAAGGATTCTTCCAACTTTATGATTAAAAGGGCAGGAACATGACTAGAATTGAAGATCTTTTAGATGACCATTTCGGGGAATCAGATGAGAAGTGGTAAGGGCTTGAACTAGAGAAAGGACAGATAAGCAAACAGTCTATAAGGAAGCCTGGTAACTGGATTTTGAGGAAGAAAGGAAAGGAAGAATTCGAGTAACTGAAGAATTTTTATTTTGAGTGATTAGGAGAATGATGATAGGATGGGCAGATAAACAGGAAATGTCCAAAAGATGCACTGATCTTTAAAAAAGATAATTAGTTTGATTTTGCTTTTTATTATATATGGTGCTTTTCTAAGAATGTCATAGAACCATTTCTTAACTTTAAAAGCTTCACTTAGGTAAATATCATATATTCCATATTATGAGTAAAGGGTAAATTAATGTAACCGTTGCAAGCAAAAAAAAAAAAAAGTGAACCTTGCAACAAACACAGTGTGCATATATAGATGCTCCATAAATATTTAGGCTTAATCATTTGCAGAATTGAAATTATAAACAAAAGAACTTTATAATAAAGATTCTAAACTTAAAAATCTTGACAGTGACATTTCATACATTTAAAAGAATGTATAAAATGTGTACCAGGTATAATTTTATCTGGGTTTTTAAATTATATAAATCAGTTAGTTCTCTGAGGTTCTCTTCTATGACTTGATTTTGTTGCTCAATATTGAGACCCATCTCCTGCAGATTTTTTTACTTTATTTTATTCTATACTTCATTGTACATATACACCAGTTATCCATTCTACAGTTAATAGTCATTTTGGTTCTTTATCATTTTTTGTAGAAATCTGGTGGATGTGAAAGGATATCTCATGGTTTTAGTGTTTGCAAAAACGGCAAGGAGGCCACATGTTCTGACCTCCTCTAATCCCACAAGAGGAAGACAGGATTACCAGCAGTAACCCAAGGCCTATTCCTGCCAGGCCAGACATGCTGCCTTCCTCTAGCCCTTTCTCCAACCGTTCCTCCCAAAGCACCCACCACCTCTCACCTGGGTT
>NW_006922231.1:593201-609612 GCF_000298275.1 Orycteropus afer afer | reverse complement strand
CTTCCTTCCGAGGAGTGGCTGGTGGGTTTGAACTGCCAGCCTTCTGGTTAGCAGTCAAGTGCCTTAGGCACTATGCTACCAGAGCTCCTTCTTAATACATGCTAGATACTAATGGTTTATCAGTTATTTGTGTTACAAATCTTTTCCCAGTTGAGTATCCTTTTTCTTCTCTTCAGTTTTCATTTGATAAACAAAGGTTCTTAATTTTATGTTTTGTACACTTAAGAATTTCTCCCTTCCCCCAAGAGCATAGGCTTATTTCTTATGAAGATACTGTGAAAGTTTTATAGTTTTGCCTTTTACAGTGGTATTTTTCCCCCTTTATAAGGGTGTAAGAGATATGGTTTTGAATGATCTTTTCCTGTATGGTTAATAATGGGCCCAGCATTATTTATGGAATGTCATTTATTCCCCCCTTAATCAACGATCCATTCTGTCCTAAATTAGGCTTTTACAGATTTGTTTCTAGACTTTATAATTTGTTCCCATGGTTTATTATTTGATCCCTATACCTGCATAGCACTATCCTCGCAAGTCCTTGGTCAGATACGTTAGAGAAGGGTGTCATGGGGCAAATGCTCATGAATGTCCTGGCTGATTTTGGCCCTTTGCTGTTCGGTAACAAATTGAGAATCTGCTTGCAGAGAATGGAGAGAATCTAACATCTTTACAATATTTATATTGAAAATGTCTTTGAAAAATTTTTGGTTTTTTTTCCATCAAAGACTTGTATAACTTGCCTGAGATTTATTTCTAATGCATTTAATTTTGATGGTATTGTAAATGATAATTCTTCAAAGTTTTGTGAGTTTTATATAGAAATGTAAATATCTTGATATATTGAGTTTTTTGATCCAGCAACTTTGTTAAATGCTTTTTCAAATCAAATATTTTTTCTAAACCATCTGCAAATAATACTCCTTTTTGATCTTTATACTTCTCATGTATTTTTCTTTTATCAGGTTAAGAAACCAGATCTAATTTAATTTGCTAAGAGCCTTACGTAAGAATATTGAATTTTATGACTTACACATTTATTGAGATTTTACAATTTTTTCCATAAATCTACTTAGGTGATTAATTACGTTAATCTTTTTTTTCTGAAATTAACACAAATTTGTATTCCTGGGATAAACTCACTTTTTGCAGTGATGTATTAACTCTTTTATATATTGCTGGGCTTAGTATGCTAAAATGTTTCTAGGATTTTTAGATTTATGTTAATAAATGAGCTTGGCCTGAAAATTCCTTTCTGGAACCGTTCTTATCTAATTTCGCTGTTGAGCTCACACTAATCTGAAAACATGAGTGGAAAAACGTCCACACTTGTTCTTTACTCCTAGAGCAGTTTAAGATCAGAATGTGTCTCTCAACTCTTTGGCAGGACTTAACCTGTAAAGTCATCTGGGCCTGGTGTTTCCTTTGTGAAAGATTATTCATAACTGATTATATTTTCTTAATGGTCTGTGCCCATTAGATTTTCTTTGTTTTCCTGAGTCAGCTTTGGTAAGTTGACTTTTTCTAGGAATTCATTCACTTTATCTGAGTTTTCAAATTTATTGTCATAAAATTGTTCATAATATTATTTTATTAACTATTTAATCTCTGCAGCATCTCTAATTACGCATGATTTTTTCATTTTTGATTTTTATTTTTTGTCAGAGTTTTGTCTTTTACAAAAATTTTAATCTTTTCAAAGAACCAAGTTTTAGCTTTATTTTTATCCTTTCTATTTATTTGATAACTTATTCTATTAATTTTGTTCTTATAATTTTCTTCTATTTTCTTTAGGCTTATTTTTTAATTTTTTATGATTTTATAAAGGATAGACAGAACTTGAATTTTTAATTTTGATACAATTTATTTTGGGGACATTTCAGTACATTTTAAAGTTTATACTTGATTTTTACTAATGAATTAGAGATAGACTATTTTTCTAAATGCCATTGATCTTTAAAATAAATAAAATAAGTTTAATAATATACTATATTTATGTGCATTGTATCAGAAATCCCTAAATCAAAGAAATGTAATCCATTCAGGCACGCGGAATAAAAGATGCTACAGAAATCATCTTTGAGATGTCAAAAGATGAAAGAAAAGATTTCTACAGGACTATAGCATGGGGTCTGAACCGGCCTTTGTTTGCAGTTTATAGAAGAGTGCTTCGCATGTATGATGACAGAAACCATGTGGGAAAGTATGAAAACTTGTGATGCTGCATATTTTCATGTAATTAGGGGACATTTTTATAGAACTGTCCTTGTTTTTAATAGAATTGTGGTCAAGGCCTTAGAGTCAGCTTTGAAATACTGTTAACATTTTTATCTACCAAGTCCATGTGATTCTGGTGTAACGTCACTATACAAAGGACTTTTTTAGAATTTTGAATCTAAACTCCCCTATATAGGTTAGGTTTAATTCCTAATTTTATAGGTCTTTGTAGCTTTAATAGAGTAGCATAAAATGTTATAGTAGTGCTTAAGATTTAGGAAGTGTGAAAACAGTGCTAAATTGCTAAATTTATTATAACATGTTCTCTATTCATTCTTACAGTATAGCATTTCTTAGATTAGTGATTTATTCAAAATCAGAGTGGAGTATAATTACATTTCTGAAAAGAATGCATGAAATTCTAGTCTAGGTAGTTATAGGAAGGAATCATTAAGATTCTGCAATGCATTATATGGCATTACTAAATATTCTTAGTTCTTTTTCGAAATTTTAGATGGCATGTTTTGGCCAAGTGATACTGTCAAGTTACTGGTGCTGCTTTTCCTCTGTTCAGCAGTTTGCTAATGAGTGCACATTTAAAATCTGAAGGGAATTAAACTACATTCTTGTATCAATGGAGAAAGAGGAATAAAGGAAAAAAGTGGAGCATGAGTGACTTGTTAACTATTCATAACATTTCCATGCAGCACAAATAGTTACAAAGTGAAGGAGTCTTTCAAAATTAAAGGGGCGCTCCTAAAGAGAACACTTCATTGCCTATATTAGCAGGAATTTGTCAGATGCCCAAGTACAGTAGAGAAAGTGAAGAGAATTTTAATTTTTTTAGTACTTTGAGAGACTTTATCAGTTTGGTTTTAGTTCTGGCTTTTATAATATCACATGTAAGTCTTTAGGAATTACTGTGATTTTAGAATGCCTTGACCTAATTTTTAAATGAAGGGACGAGTTAGACAGCATAGAGGCAAATACGTTTGTTTTAAATGTTGAATCTTCCTAGAGAAAATTGTACAGGGCTTAACTTTAAAATGACTAAATGTATTTACTGTTTTTTGTTTTGTTTTTGTGGGTTTTTTTAACAATAAAATAGAAGCTTTAATTTTTAATTTTTATTCATTTTAAAATTACACTGGCTACTTTTTAAATATCAGTTTGCTGAGTGACCTAACTTTTGGCTTTGTAAGTGAAATACTGATTTTGTTTTAGCATTCCTGGTTCTAATTTGTCTTTTTAAAAATTTCACTAAATTTCTAGGTATACACCTGCAGAAATTGAAAAGCTCAAAGAGTAAGTTTTATATTTTTTCATTAATTCTTTTTTTTTTTTAATGTCTTACACTTCTGAACACTTTACTTTGAAAATTTTAAGAGATTTCTAGTGGACTGGTATAATTTAATCCTGCTATTTATTAAGTATAATGGAATTTCTGTTATAAAAAGAGTTTATCAGATCCATACTACACAGAGTAGCTATCCTTTCATATATAAATTCAATCTCCTCCTATTTGTCCGTTACCAGCAGTTCTTCCTCATATCTTTAAAAGGGGACCTAAAAGATATTAAATGGTCATTTTGGTGGCCTGAAGGCTAAACTGGGGGACCATATACACCAGGATCAGAGTGAGGGCTGTACTACATGGTGTAGTTTAGAATGTTGTTGTTGTTGTTATGTGCCGTTGAGTCAGCCCTGACTCATAGCGACCCCTCCTTGGGTTTCCGAGGCAGTTATCACTACGGAAGTAGGATTGCCCGTAGTTTAGAATAGTGACTTGGCAAATGTTTCATTGAATAACTGGGCTGAGTTACTACAGGCTGTTGAATCTTAGAAATAAATTTTGCTTTATTGAGTTAAGGTCATAAAACATGGTTTAATGGATTATATGGATCATGAAAAAAGTTGAGGGTACTTCTGGTTATTATGATAAAACTCTCACTCACTGCCGTCTCTTAGTGACCCCTCCTTGGGTTTCTGAGGCAGAAGTAGATTGCCCAGTCTTTCCGAGGAGTGGCTGGTGGGTTTGAACCGCCAGCCTTATGGTAGCAGTCAAATGCCTTAGGTACTATGCCACCAGAGCTCCCGGTTTTAATGATAAGGACCTGTAAAACCTGTTCAGATGTTTGAAGAAGAGCTTGTTAGGTGTATACTCAAAAGGGAAAAATCTGGGGCTTGCCTGGGAGATTGTGTCAGTAACCTGAGGGGAAATTTGGTCTTTTTTGAACACATATCCAAGTTATTTATTTCTTCTCTGACCCAGGAAAAAGGCAATTGCTGCCTGTTTTTTTTTCACCCACAGACAACTGTGGACCCCAAAAAAGGCCACACTTTCAAACTTTGGCTCTCAAAGTATTGCTGCCCACAACTTCCAAACCAGTCAAATGGGAAGAAGAAGAATGAAGAATAAATGATGAAATTAGAAGGGAGAAAACAGTTGAACCAAATGCTGATTGGCAGACTCTTGTTTTAGGCTCCGGATAAAGCATGGCAATGACTGGGCAACAATAGGGGCGGCGCTAGGAAGAAGTGCATCTTCGGTCAAAGATCGGTGCCGACTGATGAAGGATACTTGCAACACAGGTACTGTGAGTGCTCCTGGTGGCATTGTCTTACCAGTATTTGACCATCCTGCCCATTAGATACCTGCTTTCTCCTGTGTTCTGGAAAGAAATCTGTGTAATTACATTTTTGAGTTTTACTTTTTCTTGTAGCTTAATAGACCTAACTTGCCTTTTGTTTTGTGTTTTTGCATAAGATGGCATTGTTTACAGGGACACAACATCTCAGTTTCAAAAGGATTTAAGTCTTAATTTGTTCCAGTTTTATTTTTAAGTCACACATAGAGGAGATAATATTAATTTAGGTCCATTTGATGATAGTTTATCAGTTCATGTTTCTGAAAACATGTTTCTGTCTAGTTCTAGACAGGTCCCAACTTAGAAAGAAGCTGTGTTCCATAGACCTTTACATACTTTGTATATGCCAAACTCAGAATATTTTTGTCTAGAAAAAACTTTATGATTTGCGTTTCAGTCCTTAGGACAGACCACAAATGCCTATTTAAGTCTAAAGGTACATAAATGTACTGATGATACTATTAAACCAAACTTTTGTCTACCAACAGTGTATTTAGGATCTGTCACTGCCACTTACCCTTTCTGGGCTTGAGTTTCCTCTGAAAAATTAAGAGGTTCGATTACATGATCCCAGTTCATTCCCTTTTAGCCCTAATATTCTATTAAGGATCCACAATCTATGCTCAGCCTTTCAGTAAGAAAAATAATTTTCAAGTTTAATTTGGGCTTACAGGGAATATATTTTCAGCCCTCTCCTCTCGCCCTCCAGGAATGTTTATTGCTTAATCCCTCTACCATCACTTCTCCTTACAAGGCAATAAGAATGTAAATTCCAACAAATCTGCCATTCTGTGTTGTGACCAGCTAAATGAATGAAACAGAATGGCAGTTGCAGATTAGGATGAACCTCAGAGGTTGATGAAAGATGCTATGAGTATAAAACCCCTCTTGTTAGCATAATTTGGAAGAATGTTGGATCATTTCCCCCTAGCCAGCATGAGGGTTTGATCTGCCTACTGCCTTTCCATGTTGCTACATATTGCTTCTGATCAGGTGTTCTCTTCTGTGTGCCTTGCCATGAAATAGCACAGTCCCAGCGTTTTCCATTCATATCCTGTTAGAAGAGCAGAACTTTGTCTTAGATCCTTAGTATCTAGGATATTAAGCATGCTTAGCATGTAGACATCCAACAAATACTTGTTGAATGAATGTGTCTCTGCAAGCACATGTCGTTTAGGTGCTGTTGAGTTGGTTCCAAATCATAGCAACCTTATGTATGACAGAACAAAACACTGTGCCATCCTTAAAACTGTTGCTATGCTTTCACCCTTTGTTGGAGTCACTGTGTCAGTCCATCTCATTGAGGGTCTTCCTCTTATCCACTGACCCTCCAAGCATGAAGTCCTTCTCCAGGGAGTGGTCCTCTCCAACAACATGACCAAAGTACAAGAGGCAAAGTCTCACCATCCTTACTTCTAAGGAGATTCTGGCTGTACTGCATCTAAGACAGATGTTTGTTCTTCTGGCAGCCCATGGTATATTCCATATTCTTTGCCAACACCCTCATTCAAAGACATCAGTTCTTCTTCAGTCTTCCTTATTCATTGTTGAGCTTTCGCATGCATATGAGATGACTGAAAATACCATGGCTTGAGTCAGGCACAACTTAATCTTTGAAAAGACATCTTTGCTTTTTAACAATTTTAAGAGGTCTTTTTGTAGCAGATTTGCCCAATGCACTACGTCCTTTTTCCTGACTGCTGCGTTGATTATGGATCCAAGTAAAATGAAATCCTTAACAACTTCCATCTTTTCATCTTTGATCAGAGGTGCTTATTGGTCCAGTTGTGAGGATTTTTCTTTCCATGTTGTTGTTGTTGTTGTTATGTGCCGTCGAGTCTTTCCATAGTCTTTTTAAATTTTTCCAAAAGTTTTCAGTTAGTAATAACATAATGGGAGCTCTGGTAGCATAGTGTATAAGGCATTTGACTGCAAACCAGAAGGCTGGTGGTTCAAACGCACCAGCCAATACTCAGAAGGAAGATTGGGCAATCTACTTCCATAGTGATACTGCCTTGGAAACCCAAGGAGGGGTTGCTATAAGTTGTATCTGACTCAGTAGCAGTTAGCTTAATAACATAATGGAAGCAGAAATAGTATCCAAACCAAACCAAACTCAAGTAGAGAAGGTTAAAAAAAAAAAAAAAGGATTTTCTTTTTGTTTGTCTGCTCAAGCTCCTTAAGAAAAACACAAAGAATTTCACTGTACATGAATTATATCTCAATAAATGCATTTAAAATACATATATACATAGAACATACACTAATACAACAATTTCTACATGTACAATTCACTGACACAGATGACATGCAACCATTTTCACCTTCCTTTTCTGAGTTGTTCCTACCCCACTAATGTAAACTTAACTGCCTCCTAACTTTCCTATCTAATCTTTAAATTGCTGCTGTCAATTTGATATCCCATACAGATAGATCTTAAAAGATTACAAGGCTCAGGGTAGACATTTTTTGCTAGTTAAGCAAAACTATTACTTGGTTTTAAGATGTCAGGGGTGAACAGTACTTTTGATGAGTTCATCTGTAGACTGAAAACAGTTAAGATAAGAATCAGTGGGCTTAAAACATAGGTCAGTAGAAACTTCCCTAAATGAAATGCAAAGAGAAAAAAAAAAGAATAAATGAAACAAAATAAAAACAGAATATTTGAGAACTGAGACTGTTTTAAAAGAGGTAACATAAAAAAAAACCACAAAGAACATTTGCTGCTATTTAGTGGGTAAATGAGCTCATTTTGACCTACTCTGCTTCTTATTAAGCATGAAAAAGGAAAATGCATGAGTTTCTATGCTGTCCAAGACATCAATGACACTTACATAGCTGTTTATATGAAGGACTCAGTGTGACTTACTAGTATATAATTCTTTCCTTAAAAGAGTCAGCCAGTGTTTTCTACTAGGATTTTGTATCTTTTGTACCAAGAACCTTACTGGGCTAGTGAAGTGGAACCATCATTGTAGGTATATATGGTCTCACCACAGGATCATTCAAAAATAAACTACTGTATACTTGCTATCAGTTAATGGAAATGTAGGGTTGAATTTAATTTGTAAAAAGAGAAGGTAGCATCGGTAGTCTGGATGATTTTCTTTTTTCAGGAAAGTGGACAGAAGAAGAAGAAAAGAGACTTGCAGAGGTGGTTCATGAATTGACAAGCACTGAGCCAGGTGACATAGTCACACAGGGTGTGTCTTGGGCAGCTGTGGCTGAACGAGTAGGTACCCGCTCAGAAAAGCAGTGTCGTTCTAAATGGCTCAACTACCTGAACTGGAAACAGAGTGGGGGCACTGAGTGGACCAAGGACGATGAAATCAATCTCATCCTCAGGTTTGTGTCCTAAATTTTTTAATGACAGAAGCTGCTTAATTGCTGTGTATGTCTTGATTGACTTTCCTCTTTTGGTTTCCCTAGATTCCTAATGTCTGAAAAACATCATTTCCGTAGACAGCCACTGTTTAAGATCCTAAGTATTTCATATTGAGCTCTTTTTGTTTTGTGTTTGTTCCTTTTTAGTGGATTTAGTGCTCGTGCAAGGTACCAGATTGAAGGCGTGGAGACTGAAGGCCTCTCTATATCCACAGAACAGGTACGGCACAGGCAGCGGCAGTGCAGCTTTTCCACTGTCCCACCAATGTGCCTCAGTCCTAGCCAAGGGGATTGTGTTTAGGGTAAGAGGGTTATTCAGTCTCCATGCCCTTCAATCCATGGTTACTGTGCTAAAACTGCCAAGAAGGGGCTTGGTCTACAGTTACTTCACCCTCCTTAAAAGTAGACCAAATCATACACTTCCATTTCGTACAAATTCAAAAACAGCTTTAAGATAACAACCCTAAGTTTATTTTTTAAATGAGTTGATTTAACCATTAAAACTCAGTAACTCAGGCAGGGAAAAATACCAGCAAGAAGTTATTTAAGACATTGAATAGAAGCCATCAATTGTGGCTACTCCCTATTGAAAATCAGATCACCATGACAGGTAAAAGTAGAAAAAAGTGGATTTTTAAAACCCCAAATTTAGTCGTGCTACTTAATTGGTTATTTTGGTTGCTACTGGAGTATATTTTCTATTTTTAGTATCTTGATTTTAATTTCATTTTTAACATAGTTGGTTTCAACCAGTCAGCTTTATAAATGCAGAAGCTTAGATCCAGGAAAGAATTGATTAGTAGAGGCCACATTGAAACACTGTAGAATACTATACAACTAAATCTCTTCTTATCCTGTGCTAACCTTCAGCTCTACGCCTTTTCCTTCACAGTGCTTCACCTGATTCTAACCATTTACAGTTGAGCCCACTGGTTGTATCTTTAATAAAAGGCTGTCGCTGGTGTTATCTGTTAACTCTTACCTCTGGAAGCGGGTTTGCACTCCTGGAATCCTTCCCCATGCAACTTAACAATAGCATCTCATTGGCATAACCTGTCAGTGCCATTTATAGCCTTTGCCATTATCTGTAGTCAAAAGAGGGTTATTATGGTGAAATAAATCGATACCTAACAGATGCTTGTTTTATAACCTATAGGATAGCAGAGCTTGATGTAGCTGATGAGAATGACATAAACTGGGATCTCCTAGCTGAAGGATGGAGCAGTGTCCGTTCACCACAGTGGCTTCGAAGTAAATGGTGGACCATCAAAAGGCAGATTGCAAACCATAAGGATGTTTCGTTCCCTGGTAATGTATATCTGCTTTATAAGTCCTTCCCTTCCCTTACTATACTTCTCAGAAATTAGATGTTAGAAGTTCTTTACCCCAACTAAAGAGATACAGATTTTCCCTTAAACCTCTGTCCTGTTTCTTTGGGTAACTGTCTTTTCTTCCCCAGAGAAGAGATGTGATGTGTAATTCTCAAAGCACCTAAGATGAAAATAAACACATTTACACACATTCTTATGCTCCCACATAAATTATGAGGAGCAAACAGATTTTACATACATATTCTCATTCTGTACAAAGGTATATTTCTGAACACTTAGGTTTAAATACATTTTATGAGTTAAAAAATAACTCAATTTATTGTTTAGTGAAATTCTGTGGTGATTTGTTTTGTGAGACAAAGATTCTTTGTTAAATTCCCAATCTTATTTGTTATATAAATCCAGAGATCCTGAGTTGGATTTGTTAAAGTGAGGCATAGCATTTACCTCGATGAAAATGTGATTTAAAAAAAAAATACTTTGTTTATAAATCTGACATTAAAACCAGAAGACTTAATGAACAAAATGTAACTTGAACCTACCTAGATTGCACCATCAAGTGAGAAGATTAAAAACCCACTGCCATCAAATCAGTTCTGACTCACAGTGAACCTTTAAGACGTAACTCCCCCATAGGGTTTCAAGGGTGTAAATCATTATGGAAACAGACTGCCTCATCTTTCTCCTGGAGAGCAGCTGGTGGATTTGAACTGTCATCCTTTTAGTTAGCAGCCAAATGCTTTAATCATAAGGCTACCAAAAGCTCCTTAACTGAAAGAGGATTAGTGTCACTTACCATGAATAGTAGGCTAGGGCGAAGTCTAGAGTTAGCTTCTCTATTCAAGAACTTAATGGGGTTGCATATTACCATTTGGAAAAGATTAGATGCTGTATCTGGAGTTGTAAATAACACCCACAGTCAACTGATGAAGCAGGTATTCTTAATAAGAATTTTTTAAAGAAACTTAGGACATAGAAAATATCTTACTTCCATGTTCTTAACAATGTATTTTTTTTCATGCATTATAAATCTGAGATAGCAAGAACAGTAACACCTTCAAATTTCTCTATTTGTTGTGCTGAGTAATATCACCCAAAAATTTCAAGGCAAGCCATGGTTTCAAAGTATTTTAAATTATCATTTGATAAGATATTTTATCCAGTACACAATTATTTATTCCTCCCTCCTTACCCATCCCCCTCACCTCCTTTGCTGCTTAGATGGTGGTCTGTCAGAGAATCAATGTTATTTTTGTTTACCCATCTCCCTTCAGTCTTAATAAAAGGTCTTAAACAGTTACATGAGAACCAAAAAAACAACCCAACGCTTTTGGAGAATCAATCAGGATCTGGAATTCCAAACAGTAGTTCCAGTTCCAGTGTACAGCATGTTCAGATCAGAGTCGCCCGCTTGGAAGAAAACACAGCTCTCTCTCCAAGCCCTATGACAGCACTGCAGATTCCAGTCCAGATCACTCACGTTTGTAAGTGTCTGAACCTCAGAACTCCTTGCTATTTTTATTGATATAAAGCCTACATGATTTTGTTGAGACTTTTACACTTTTTCTTCTTCTCGAATGAGGATAGAAATTTACTGAAGTTTATGAGTTAAAAGATATCTAGTTTCTTATGGTTAGTTCAATTAATATTTGCCCACAGGATGGGTAATAGGAAGGAATCACAATCAACTGCCCAGCTATTATAAACCATCTTACATAGATTTTATGAAGAATTACTGATTAATATAAAACTACCTAAAATACAGTCCATCAAACAAGGAAATAAGAGTTCATAAAGTAGCAGGCCATTTATGCTAATTCACCAGAAGACTCACAAATGGGGAATGGATATGAGATAGTAGGTAGAGAACATAAGTTTTGTTGAGGTTATTATCTATTCTCTTCAATTAGAAAAGGCCAGTTTCCTATGGGAAACTGATATCCCCCCATTTTCCTTAGCCTTGTTGGCACTTCGGTGCTTAATGAAATTTTCAGAATTGAACAATCATTATAGGGAGAGGACACCACCACCACCCCTGTGGCATAGTGCCTAAGGCATCTGACTGTTAATCAGAAGGTTGGTAGTTCAAACCCACTAGCCACTCAATAGAAGGAAGACTAGGCAATCTATTTCTGTAAAGATTTATCTCCTCAGAAACCCAAAAGGGAGTCTCTGAGTTGGAATCGACTCGATGGCATTGAGGTTTTGTTTTTGTTTCTTTTTTTAAAATAGTTAAGCCAAGCTGAACAAACACATTTCTTTCCATCAGTCCTGAATATAGTCTCAGAAAAGGAATACCAAAACAAACCAGACCCAATGCCATTGAATGGATTCTAACTCATACCAACCCAGTAGGACAGAGTAGAACTGTCCTGTAGGGTTTCCAAGGCTATAAATTTTTACAAATGCAGACTGCCTCATCTTTCTCCTGCAGAGCAGCTGGTGGGTTCAGACCACTGACCTTTTGATTAGCAGCCAAATGCTTGAACCATTATGCCACCAGATCTCAGAACAGGAATATGAGGGTGAAATTCTAAGACCCGTGGTATTTTTTCACTTTCCTTTACCTGATTTAGTTTTTTGTGCCCATTGCTGTTTGCCTATAGAAAAGTCATTGCCCAATCACTGTGTTTTATTTTTAATTGGAGGGTTATTTGCATTTGAGGCAGCAGTCCTACACTTTACACATTGTTCAGTGTCCCTTGATCTTGCCCACAAAATGCCAGTAGTGCTCTGCAGTGATTATGACAACCAGAAAGGCCCCATACAGTTCCAAATGCATCCTGTGACATGATACTACCACCTCTGATTGAGAATCACTAAGAATCTCCTACTGGTATAATTAGCAGTGTGTATCTGTATATGGAATGGCTATCAAAGTACCTTAGAGAAATTTAAATTAATCACGACTATCTTATTCTCAAAGTTCTGATTTGAGTTTGGTTATTTGCTTTATCTTTCTCACAGTTTACTAGAGCATAAAGAATTTATTTTCTTTGTTGTTGTTGTTGTTATGTGCCATCAAGTAGGACCCAACTCATAGCGACCCCTCCTTGGGTTTCTGAGGCAATATCACTATGGAAGTAGATTGCCCCATCTTCCTCCCAAGGAGTGGCTGGTGGGTTTGAAGCGCCAGCCTTCTGGTTAACAGTCAAGTGCCTTAGGCACTACGCTACCTGTTTTATTGTCTGAGAATTACAAAGCAACTGAAATTACTAGTCCACATAAATATACAGGTACTCTTGATTGTGCACTGGAGACTGTTACAGTTTTTTTGGCTATTAGGTATACAGTCCTATTGGGAAAATAGCAAACATTTCATGAATGGTACCTTAACATTCATTCACAACATCAGTCATTTAATTTTTAAATAATATTTAGAATAATTTTATTTCTTCAATCAAGAAACGGGAATAGAGTGAGAGTTTTACAACCTATCCATCATTCTTAGCATTCTAGCTAAAAATCTTTCAAATGTGTCATCTTTTATGCCAGGGATCAGCAAACTTTTTCAAGCCATGTATGTCTTTCTGGGATATCTTTTTATTTTAATTTTGCTTTTATAACCACCCCTGGTTATAACAGCCAAGCACTTAACCACTGCACTACCAGAGCACCTGGGAAACAAAACAGCCTTCTCACATTTATCCCCTGTATAGAGTACTCACCCTTGATTTAGGTTATTTATCTGGAATCACATCACATTATTTTGGGTTAGATTTTAAGAATCCATCAAATAGTAAGAATAACATAAAACAAATGCATTTCAATGGGTAAGAGTGTCACATTCCTTTCAAGTAACAAATGTTGTAGTCAGAATGTAATAAACTAGTAATAAACACAAAATATGAAAAGTCTATTTGAAATAATATTTCACATGCATTTACTATATGTGCCACTGGAAGCACCTTAAGACTTCAAATTTCTTCTATTCTGTGTAGATGCTGCTCAGGTTTAAGCCTCAATTGACTCACCTATAAAATGAGATACCATCTGATTTCCAAGGTGCTATTTAATCTCCCAAGTGTAGTTTTTTGAAATAATTCTATTACGTATGTTCTAAATGTTTTTAAAAAGCACTTTTGATCTTTACAACTATATGAGGCAGATAGGTAGGAAAAGAAAAGTACAATCTCTGAACTTTAGCTTGGATTAAAGTAAATTATTTGCCCGAGTTTACATTGCTAGGATGTAGCTAGAACTAAAACCTAGTGTTTTGGTACTTGCAAACCAATTATCTGTGTTTATCAGAATGTCCAAGAAAGTTGTTTGTTATTTTTTTAACCACATTCCTATCTCTTTGCAAGTCAGTCTTAGTGTGTTCCTCTTACTTCCTTTTTTAGAAACTTTATGAACTATACCAGTTGGCAGATCTTTTCTGCAAGGAACTAGATATTAAATATTTTTAGAGTCTGTAGGCCAGATGCTCTCTGTAAAAACTACTCAGTTCTGCCATTGTACTATGAAACCAGCCATAAAAAGTACATAAATGAATGGGCGTGGCCATATGCCAGTAATAAGCCCACTGCTCTCGAGTCATTTCCAACTCATAGTGACCCTACAGGACAGAGGAAACTCTGCCCCATTGGGTTTCCAAGGCTATCAGTCTTTACGGAAGCAGATTCTCATCTTTTCTCCTGTGGAGTGGCTAGTGAGTTCACACCGCTGAGTTTTTAATTAGCAGCAAATGCTTTAATCACTGTGCCACCAGAGCTCCCTGTTCAGTAATACTAGGTATTAAAAAAAAAAAAAAAAAAAACAGGCAGTGGGCTAGATTTGGCTTGTGATACCTTAGTTCTGAGACCCCTGATCCATACCATCCAGGTAAATCCATAAGCTCTTTCATCACTGTATAGCTTAAAAAGCTTAAATGACTTTAGGTTTCCAGGCAAATTAGTCACTATTATATTGCCTTCAAGATAAATCTGTATTTGGTTGAGCATACTGGAGAAATGTAAATTTGCAAAGTGTTTTACTTATTTTTGTCCTTGTCTTTACCACAGCTTCAACAGACTCCCCTGCTGCCTCTGTTGACTCAGAAACAATAACACTAAACAGTGGAACACTACAGACATTTGAGATTCTTCCAGTGAGTAATAGATACTACATAAAGTTGATTTTGGTCATTTTCATGCATAAGAAAAATCAGTTGGAATAGTTTTTAGGAATGCTATCATATAAGCAACTGTATAATATATATCCGTTTGTTCAAAGCCACATGGTTAGAAGACTAGGCATAAATCAGACTTCAACCTCCGTAAATTAATGTTTCTCCTTCCCTGTATATGAACCAGTAATTTGCTCTTTTTTTATACACAAAAATGATAGTGTTGATGTGTAGGATATATATACTGTGAATTTGTTGAATCACAAATTTTAGGGGTTTTTTTGTTTTTGTTTTTAAACATTTCACCTTGGTTAACTCGAGAAAAAGGGGACAAAATTTATGAGTTATTAAACAGCATTCATTGAGTAAAATATAATCCTAGCCATTAAGAATCCAAAATGTAAAAGTCTCAATCCTAAATGATACTGCCACTTTGGGGAAAAAAATTCTCAAAAAGTTAAAAAGAGAGTTACCATATGACCCAGCAATTCCAGTCTTAAGAATGCAATCTCAGGTGTATACACAAGAGAAATGGAAACATATGTCCACACAACAGTTTGTATATGAATGTCACTAGTTCACTGTCAGTTAACCAACTTTTCAAATAAGAATCCTTTTTCCTTCAGCTGAATGTTGTTATTGCTGTGTGTTTTCCCTTAATATTAAAATTTTTAAAAAAATTACACTAGGAAAATCTGCTGAAGTAAGTAAACACTGCTAGTTGTGCCCCTTCAGAAATGTGAAGTTTTGTTTTACTGGAAGATTACTACTGAGAAAGGGTAGAGGGAAGACAGGTGTGCTGAGTGCTGCACTGGCAGCAGTGAGTCATTGAGACGACCATAGTACCCTAAAACAGATAGGCTGAAATGAGACCATAGTAGTGCTTGGGAGTGAAAAATGGGTAAGTCTTTGTTAAACCACCAGGCTGAGAATTAACTTATAACAAGTAAACAATAAAGAATACTGCTACCATTTGTTTTATTACCTACTTGTATAATATCTTCAGTCTGTTTTTGGAAGATCCCTGGCTGATACAAACCATTTGTGCTTGACTACTAACCTAACAGTTGGCACCTTAAACCCACCCAGTGATACTGAAGATGAAAAGCCTGGTGATCAGCTTCCATAAAGATTATAGCCCAGAAAACCCTATGAAGTTCTACTCAGGAATATGAGATCATCATGAGGCCAAATCCACTCACTGACGTGAGGTTTGTTTTGGGGGTATTAATTTAATCAGTAGTGCTAAACTACCTTATTTTTCTTTTTCCTTTGTAGTCTTTCCATTTACAGCCTACTGGCACTCCAGGTACATACCTACTCCAGACAGGCTCGAGCCAAGGTCTTCCTTTAACTCTGACCGCTAGTCCCACAGTGACCCTGACTGCCACTGCTCCTGCTTCTCCTGAACAGATCATCGTTCATGCTTTATCCGTATGTTGCACTGCATAAATTCCTTGATTTTTCTAGTTTACATAGAAGACTAATAAATGTCACTAGAGATTTTTTTTTCCCCCCTAGTTTATGATACAGTAGAACCTATGTGCCTTCAATACCATTATCTCTAGGAGAAAAATAGACTGCATGCTCAGTTCAACTAACTTGAGTACCTGTTAGGAACTGGGATTGTTGTTATTGTTGTTGTTATGTGCCGTTGAGTTGGACCCGACTCATAGCGACCCCTCCTTGGGTTTCCGAGGCAGTATCACTACAGAAGTAGATTGCCC
>NW_006922231.1:586187-593101 GCF_000298275.1 Orycteropus afer afer | reverse complement strand
TAGGATTACTTGATCCAAAATTATGAGGTAGTCCAATTATTTTATTTTTCCTACTGATGTTGCTCCAGAAATTTTTGCATTATCACTCTCTCCCTTCACAGGGGTATATCCCTCATCTCCTTATGAGAGGAACATATACATTGGAGGAATTAGGGACATTAGAAAAGCAAGAACCTCAGTGAGGAAAAGACAGGGATTATTAAAAAAAAAAAAGGTGATTAATAATATTGCAGAGTCAAAGGTGAGGGATTTAGTAAGGTACCACCTATAAATGTCATTTGTTGCCTAAAACTTAAATCTAGTGGGTACTTTTTTATGTTGCCATTGATAAGTATTCTTTAATGTTTTATAGCCAGAACATCTGTTGAACACAGGTGACAATGTCACAGTGCAGTGTCACACACCGAGAGTCATCATTCAGACTGTTGCCACCGAAGACATCACTTCTTCCATATCCCAAGCAGAACTGACAGTAGACAGTGATATTCAATCAGCTGATTTTCCTGAGCCTCCGGATGCCCTGGAAGCAGACACTTTCCCAGAAGAAATCCATCAGCCTAAGATGACTGTAGAGCCATCATTTAATGATGTGCATGTATCCAAACTCAGTGACCAAAACAGCAGAGAACTGATGAATAGGGTTTTGGTCAGAACAGAAGAAATCTCTGACACTGACCTTAAACAAGAGGAAGAATCACCATCTGAGTTAGCCAGTGCTTATGTTACTGAGGTAAGTTGTACTTAAAGGACCTTGTGCCCTAATAGGTTCCTGTCTTGAGCCTCAAGTCCGTAGTATAGAAAGAAGCTTAGAAATAATTGAGGTGGGGATATCTGTTTTAGACCCACAGAATAAAGTGCCAAACCTCTGTCTCACACTTCACAAATACCAGGCATTCAGCAGTTTTGTTGCTAACAGACATGGGCATGCAAAGACATCTGTAACAGGAAGAATAAAAGTTAAATAAATCTTCGTGATTTGGCTTAGGAACTTCACCCTACAGTGTAACAGCACTGTTTATCCTTGTGACCTATAAGTGAATTGGGTTTTTAAAGTTTCTTTTTGCTAATGTTTGGTAAATTAGGTGATACAGTTATTAATATTACCTTCGTCCATTTTTTATGGCCTTAACTTTCATTTCTTTGAATTCTAATTTAAAAACAGAATAATGTTTGGGATTTAAATCATACTAAATCTACAAGTGCTTGGGATGTATGAGTCAGAATTTTTTTTTTAAACCTAGGATTTAGCGTCTCCTACTATAGAAGAACAAGTTGATCAAACGACAATTGATGATGAAACGATACTAATTGTACCTTCACCACATGGCTTTATCCAGGCATCTGATATTATAGATTCTGTCTTGCCTTTGACAACACTAACAGGTACTGTAGCACAAACCTATCATATGCCTGATAAATCTTGAGAGAAAAACCTGGCAGACAGACATTTAATTCAGCTGTGTTAGTCTTTCTTGATCCAGTAATGAAGATACTAGGTCTTGTTAGATAAATCCTACACTGTAGTATAAGAGGGCTTAATCTCAATTCTTGACATAAGGTATGCATATATACATTTAAGACTAACTTGTACTTTAACTTACTATAGATCCCATACTCCAGCATCATCGAGAAGAGTCCAATATCATTGGATCATCTTTGTGCAGTCCTGTTTCAGAAGACTCAAAGGATGTTGAGGACTTGGTAAACTGCCATTAGGCAATTCTTAGAAACAGGGTAGTTTAAGCAAAGAAGCCACACTGTTGATTGCAACATCTCGAAAGAAATAGGAGCAACCCCAGCAGGCTTAATTTACCATTCCTTTCGCTTTTGTCTATAGTTCTTAAACCATGGACATTGTTGCTGCTATGACTTTTTACCTCCTTTAAGTTTATCATCTGAGGGCCAGTTATATAACTGTGTAGTTTTTAAGTACTGGAGGTTTTAATTGCATAGATCTCTATGTTTTTAGTGTTATTTGTCAGTGGGGAATTTGATTCACTTCAGCTACTGCAAAAAGTTTAAAATCACCAAAGCTTAATTACTCTGGCTTAAAAGCAGTAGTTGTGATCTATAAAGATCAGACGTGGCTCTTCTTCAGTCTCAAGTAGGCTTGGTTGTACTCCAGAGAAGTCACATCAACATGGTCTAGAGCTTACTGGTCAAACAAGATGAGGTATCATTAGTTTAAGACTTGACCAGCATACAGAGACTTTAGAAGTGTCTGTGTGGCAGTTCCTATGGGTTGTTCATTGCTGGCAATAGGAGCTGATTTAGGCAGGATAAAGAGGAAAGCATTAAAAAAGGTTATGAAAAGTCACTACAGAATTTCTACAATTACTTTTAAAGGGAATATAAATGAGTATAGTAACAAAACCCACCAGAGGCTAAATAGAGACCCCTCAGAAACCTTGGTCATCAGTTTACAAAGTTAGCACTTTCAAGTAAAATTAAATGAGGAAGGTAGTAAGGTTCCCTTGATACCAGACTGTTTATTACATATGTTGTATACCAGACTGTTTATTACATATGTTGTTACATAAAGTACCCAGAAATGAGTTGGAGGTGGGGGATTAGTATTCCATTCATTAAGTGCAAAGTGCATTAGCTGGTGGGGTACAATATAACTTCTCCTTCTCAGGCAATTTAAAACAAAATAGAACAAAAAGTTGGCATCATCTATAATGAAAGGAAATAAATCAGTAGTCATTCCTATACTAGAGAAGTTTAGCCAAAACGAGCCTCTATAGGCCTCTATAGAAAAGTCACAAAAAAATCTTGTATAAATTATTTTATTTATTATTGTAATTAGATATTGTAATTAGATCTTCACAATCAAAGTTGTCTTTTCACCATCTGTGTTTTGTTAATGTGAAAATTGTAGTTATAAGCAAAAGTTGGTTGCATAGGGAACAATAATTGTATATTCAGTTTAACAGAAATAAAAGAGTATTTGTCTTAAAAAGCAAGATTGTGTTTGTTAACATAGCCTTTTGCCATGCAATTACAATATAAAAAATTTTAATTGTAAAAGTGAAAATTACTTGTGCTGTTTGAACTTTTAAGAGTTGGAATGTTTGTTCAAGCTTCTTAAAGAAAAAGCAAAGTGATCTATGGTATGTCTCTCCTGGAAGAGAGAATTTAAATTTACAATCAACATGAAAATCATGTACCAGACTCCTACAGGAGATTCTTCAGCATACCTTTTTGAGCTCTATGTACAGTCCTAATACATAGCTTTGAAGAGTCCTGGTAAGTATTGGTCCTTTGTAGCCTCACTTTCCCACATCGTGGAAGTACAGGTTTGCACATATACATAACATGATGATAGAAAATAAGATATAGTAAATTAGATTTCTAAATTTTGGTTCTAAGTCTCCTTGTCGATACCAGTAGATCTGAAAGAAGAATTAAATAAAAATTTAAATATAGCCACTGAGCCAAGTATTAAAATTTTAAATGCAATTAACTTTTTTCTATTGTGACCAATTCCATCAGTATATATCTGCTATTCACTTATGGACTGTCTCATTGTCCTACATGTCACATTTAGCACACGAATGAAAAATCTGATTTTTGTGCATTAACAATGTACAAAAATGCCAAGGTGTGTAGCAAAAGTAATACTGGCTATGATGGTTAAGGTTATGTGTTAACTTGGCTAGGTCATCAATCTCAGTGGTTTGGCAGTTACATAATGATGTAGTCATCCTCTATTTTCATGTAATGTCAATGCTGCATGACCACCTGGTCTCTGGAACTATGTCTATGAATGAAGAGTAGGTATATACTTTCTCCTCTAAATAAGGTAGTCTTAATATTAATTTATATTCTTAAGACTAATGTGGCCAGAATTTAATCATTTAAATAGTACCAATGAGTTTCCACATCCAGGATTGTACTTACTTGTGGCTTCTCAGTTTACTTTTCTGTGTTCATATCTATATAGTATCTGTTCACTAACCAGGAATATATATATACCTTGTGGATATTTTTCAAATAATTTAAGTAAAAAGGTACAACTTTCAGGTACTGGAAAGGACAATTTTTACAATGTTTAAATTCATATAATTAGATTGCCAGTACAAAACAGGGCTTATATGATGCATATAGGTTTAAAACTAGCTCATTGTTAGTCACTTTAGGCTATGGGTGGGATGAAAGGAGGAAAGCATCTCTGCCCTTCAGCTTTATTCCAAAGGTTCCCAAAGTGAGATGGGCCAACTTTTCCCTCAGGCCCTACTAGTTTGGCAAATCAGTAAATTAGAACAAGTGGATATATCCCCTAGTTTAATTTTAATTTAGCTAATAAGCACATTTATCTGTAGATCAAAAGGGTTTATTGTTTTATTCTGCCTCTCAAGGGAAACACAACACTGCAAATACCCAGCTAAGAATCGACCACTGTTCTTTGGGAGGGGCCTCTTTGTATGATTAAAATTGAACATTCTTGTGACAAGATACAACTGTAGCTTTAGGCTTCCTAGGACGTTTGGTGTTCATTACCTCTGTCTTGGGAAGTAAGCCCAGAGACTAAAATAAGCTAATTTTATAACTATTAGAAAATACATCCAGAGCGTGCATCTACATTTCCAAAGGCGTATGGTCCCCTGTATATAGTCACTGAAAGAGACAGAATTTAAGTTTAAATTATATCAAGTCTTTGATCACCTGAAGTCTTTCAACTACTTTTTTTTAGCCATCAAGGGAAATTTCTCCTTAGGGTTACAACTTTACGATTTTGGAGAAAATTAAGAAGTTGAAACCTTTGAGGGACTGGTAATTAGAGATAACTTCCTTTATGCAGACCCAGGGTTGGGTATCTCTGTCTTAAGCACATACAACTGTAAGTCCTATAGGATATTCTTTACTTAAGTTCTACATAGTAGTACTCACAAGTATGCAGGCAGTAATACTGCTCAAAGAGATGCAGACCGCAAAAAATATATTCAGTGGTTTTGGAGGTGGTTGAGGGAAAACAAAAGCACTGATCAGCGTTACCTGCATGAAGAGAAATAATGTAAACCCTTACAGGCAATTGCAAGGCATGGTTTCATTAGAGTACAGGCAATGTAATCATATAAAATGCTTCACACTGTAAAATTATATCTAACACAAGGTTTGCTTCTAGAATGATAATAACACTCGTAAAAATGTTTGAATATTTCCTTTAGTACATCCTCCCTTTCCAAGCTTTCCTTCATTTGTGGAAGGAGACAAAATACACAACAGCAATACTACCATATCTTCACTGGCAAAGATTAGAAATCATTTACCTCTTCCCCAGGATTAATGTTTACACTGGGAAAAATTGTATTTTGTCACTTTGAACAGTACCAAAAACCAATAAAACCAAAGCTGATTTTGTATAACATTATGAAAAATATTGAAAGGTAGGTTTCTATTTCAACCATACATAATACCTATTTATTTAAAAAACCATGGAAACAAGATGTAAAAATTCTCTTAACAAAGTTACGAAAATGTGCCAAAGAAATGTGATTATGAGAATATCGGAAATACAGTTTTTGTTGTGATAGCATCCATCTGTATTATTAATGATGAAATATTACTGCATACTTACCATAATCTTTTAAAACTAAGCCAAAGATAATTAGTTTTCTTTAGGAACAAAATTAAGGCATTAGCAGAAATGATAAAGGCTAGATGGAGGGAGTTGAATTGTGACAGAAGGGAGTTGCTGGTAGCCATTGATAGTTTAACAAACGCACTAGGAAAGCACATGTGGCCAACTCAGTCATCTGAAAGCCAAGTTACTTGACTTGTGCTATTTTATTTATTCTGCTGATGGAGAGATGTAATGTAAGAATTAAATGAGCTTCTCCAATTGCAGTTTCAAGTGGTAATAAAAATGGAAGCACTGATTTAACTACAGAACACTAAACGTACTCACTGCTGGCCCCTTTAAGTTTGGTTTTGGTTTTTGTTCTCTTTTAATTACCTGAATCACAATATTGAAGTTTTGAAAACTTTGGCCAAGAGTCTAGGGGATGCACAAAATAAAGATACTTACTAAAAGCAATAAGGAAGTTAAGCTGCCAACAACTAAATTGATGATCCGATCCTGAAAGAAAAAAGAATTTTTGAGCCATCTGAGTTGTATCCATGGTACAATGCTAGGCACTGGGGTGACTTAGGTTAGAAGAAATCGACATCTTGAGCTTTACACATAAAAATGCCAGTAAAGGCAAAGGCGCAGTGAGCCAGAGTGGTAAAGGTACTTTGAGAAGACAGGGGCAAACAGGGAAACCTTAAAGATACAGTACATTTACACTAGCGTCTTGAAGATTGGGTAAAATTTGAATGGGGAAGGGAGGCTTACAAATACTGTCCTACTGGGAATAGCAGCACAGGAGACAAAGGCTGGGGCAAGCCATGCCAGAACCTTGGTAGAAGTTACCAGGAATCAGACTAGATTAAATTAAGCAATGAGAATTTTGGACCTGTTGTGTGTGATGTGGAGCTCTGGTGGTAAGTGCCTAAGACGAGTGACTGCTAACCAGAAGGTTGACAGTTCAAACCCACCAGCTGCTCCACAGAAGGATGATGGGGCAATCCACTTTCATAAAGATTTACCACCTTGGAAACCCAATGTGGGGTGGGGGGGAGGTCACTGTGAGCCGGAATTGACTCAATGGCAGCAAGTTTGAGGCTTTTTTTTTAAAGTTATGTGTGATGCAGCTTAGGTGTCCTTGTTTTATGCAATCTAAAAGTAGATCCTACTGCCAGATGGGATCATAGAATGCCATGGCTGAAAGCACTCTCAAAGACCATCAAGTCCAGTGATTTTCCAAATTATTTAACAGCAAAAGCCCAATACAAAAATAAGTAGAATTATTTTATTGCATGGGAGCAAACACCCATTGTTTTCTTTCTTTTTTATTTTATTTTATTTT
>NW_006922231.1:563020-580404 GCF_000298275.1 Orycteropus afer afer | reverse complement strand
CCCTTTTTAATTGCCCCTCCACTTTACTAAGCATCATATCCCAGGGAATGGTCCCTTCTGACAACATGATCAAAGTGGGTAAGATATCAGACGAAGTCAAAACCTAACAGGAAGACTAGCAGATGAGCAAGAAGAAAAGAAAAAAAGTAGTTTACGAAGAGAGGGAACTCTACAAGGATCCAGGGGAGGGGGAAAAAAGTCGCTGTGAGAAAAGAAATGGGATAAATCAAGATGGTTGATAGTTGAGCAAGTTTCATGAGAGCTGAGAGGAAAGGAGCTGGAATGCAACGCACAAGCAAAGAGATTAGCCTTAGCCTAAGGGAGTCACATCTTCTTTTCAGGGGAAAGGAGAAAAAGATGAACATACATGCAAAAGGTTTGTACCTGGAATGGTAGGGGACCTTGTGATCTCCATTTTTACCAATAGGTGCCGAATTTCAATGAGACAATGATTTGCCCAAGGTCATAAGGCTTAGGTAAGAGAAGTCTATCCAATATTATTTGCAAAATGCAAACCTAACGAATAGGTCAAAAGTGTAAGAATCCTTAGCCTAATACACATGGACCCTGAAATTAAGAGTTAGGAGACCGAAATGTTCTAATCTCAGTTCTGCTACTGCCAAGCTGTGGGACCTCAAAAGGATCCCTTCACTCATGGGGGGGTCTATCAAATGAGATGGCTGGCCAAATGATACCAGATCCCTTCCAGTTCTGACAGCTTAAGGTTCTGGATCATCAGCTTCACACACCACTTTATCAGCTAGAAGCCCTGTCCCCTGTGATCAACAAGCAGACCAGCCCCCAATCTTGCTTGTTCAGTCATTGATCAGCATCTTGATATAAGACATGTAACACCAAACTCATTTCAAGTGCTCAGGTGGTGATGACTTGGGAGGAAATTGATAGTAACTTCCAAAATAAAAATGCAGGCATTTGTCCTCAATATCCTGTATTCAGGTTGTATTATGTCCCCCTAAAAAAGATACGGTGAAGTCCTAACCCTGGTACCGCTGAGTGTGACCTTATCTGGAAATAGGGTTTGTAGATTTAATCTGTTAACATGCGTTCATACTGGCGTAGGGTTGTTGTTATGTGCCGTCAAGTCGGACCGGACTCATAGTGACCCCTCCTTGGGTTTCCGAGGCAGTATCACTACGGAAGTAGATTGCCCAACCTTCCTTCCGAGGAGTGGCTGGTAGGTTTGAACCGCCAGCCTTCTGGTTAACAGTCAAGTGCCTTAGGCACACAAACACAGGGAAGGCAGCCAAGTGAAGATGGAGGTAGAGATTAGAGTTAAGCTGCCATGAGCTAAAAATCTGGGACCACCTGCTATGAGACAACGAAGGAATAATCCTTAGAATTTACTGAGAGAATAGGACACTGCCAACACTTTGATTTTGGACTTCTACTCTATGCAACTACGAGAAAATAAACTTTATGTAGTATAAGAAACTTGTTTTAAGCTATCCAGTTGTGAAAATTTTCACGATAGTCCTACAAAATATACATCCTGATTCTTCACAGAATCAGTATTAGAATACTAACGAATGACTTCATGTTCAGT
This sequence comes from Orycteropus afer afer, assembly GCF_000298275.1. Classification (NCBI taxonomy): domain Eukaryota; kingdom Metazoa; phylum Chordata; class Mammalia; order Tubulidentata; family Orycteropodidae; genus Orycteropus; species Orycteropus afer. Next base: position 578,840 of record NW_006922231.1, on the reverse strand, counting down.
CTTCAATTCTTCAGTTCTGCCAACTTCCAAAACGGATTTGAAGGGCTTATGCTACTACAGAAAAATCCAAGGCCACTGTGCAACAATTAAAAAAAAAAAACAAGGCAAAATTTCTAGGGAAGATGCAGAATGGAAAGAAGGTATAAAAGAATTTACAAAAAGAAAAGTAGGCTAAAAGAAGCATTTCTGATGTAAGCTCAAATTTTAGTTACTAAGACTTCTGGCAGGCAAGAGGGAAGTACAAAGGGCTTTAAATATTCTCACTAATAAAAGTACACTTCTGCATCATTAGAAGAAACAAACTTTTCCTGACTTAAGAAAAATTTGATGCAAATACAGAGAGAAAATACAGATATTTCACACACTGGCCCACAAGAAAAGCTGAAGGCATAATGTCATAAGTTCTAAGAGTGTGAATGTGGGGCAAAGCACTTCTCAGCTGGGTGGCTGAAATGCCATTGCCAATGTGACTACTCATCCTTCAGAACTCAACCATCACCTCCCCTATGAATCATTTCAGGACTGTTTCCCCTCAGGAGGCTAGGTGTTCCTATATCAGGGCTCTCAGATCATCCCCATCCAGATTTTGCACTTAAAACACAAACACAAAACGTAACTGCTACTGAGTCAATTACAATTCATGGTGACCCCACGTTACAGCAGAACTGTGTTCCCTGAGGTTTTTTTGGCTGTAATCTTACAGACACAGATCACCAGGTCTTTCTTCCATGGTGCCACTGGGTAGGTTCTAACTGCCACCCTTTTGATTAGTAGTCAAGTGTGGACTGTTTGCACCACCCAGGGACCCTTTACACTTAAGACATCACAATAAATCATACTGCCTGTCTCCTCCACTAAGACTGGCAGTTACTTAAGAGTAGGGAAGTATGCATTTGTTTTCCTTCCATAGAACCTACACTGTTCGTGCACTATAAATGCTGGTTAAATGAAACAATCCCATTTCCCACAGAGTCCCTCTCCCCAAAAGGAGTTACTCTCATCACACATCTGAATGAGACTGTCAGAAATAACAGCTTCTAGTCAGAACCCTCCAGCCTTCCCCTTTCTCTACCCCTGGATCTGGTCTTTACCAACATTCACTGACTGAAACCTTTCCTATCACACCAAAGATCTCTCTACTAATCTCTGACCATATGTTGGCAGCTTCAGCAATGCACGCAACCCACCCTGGTAGATAAATTAATCTGCTCCATACTTTGTAAGCCTAAACTGGGGTCACTCCACCCCTACCAAGCACTGCTATGTTTCACAGCTAAGCCTTTATTTAAAGACCAAGAAGCTGGGGGAGCATGCTCATGCCCATATATAGGGTTGGCAGATGATGTTTCTACAAGTGTATCTGTGCTATAAGAATGTCCAGGAATATAGCAGAACAAAGGACAAGGTTGTGGTAACTTTTTGGCCATAGCCAGCTACCCCAAGGGAGCATGTTGTTGGACATGAGGGCTTGGGACCATGGTCACAGGGGATACCAAGCTCAGTTGGCATTACATACTACACAGAAGCATTATTCTACATTCTACTTTGGCAAGTAGCAACTGGGATCTTAAAAGCTTGCAAGTGGCCATCTAGATGCAATGATGGGTCTCCTCATCCAGAGCAAAGAATAATGAAGAAAACCAAAGATGCATGAAAACAATCCATGGGACTGGCAGACAATGCCATATATGACCACGAGACCTGAAGAACTAGATGATACCCAACTACCACTGTCAACCACTCAGAAGGGATTAGTGCAGGAGATCCTGGATAGAGTGAGGGAACAATGTGGAACAAAATTCAAAATCATTTAAAAAAGACCAGGTTTGCCAGTCTGATAGAGATAGAGCCTGGTGAGACCCCTGAGACTATAGCCCCTAGTTACCCTTCAGGTCTGGAACTGAACTCACTCCTGTGGCTTCCAGCCAAACAACAGACAGGCACATGGGCTGAATATTAAATCAGGTAGATACACTCCCTGGTGCGATCAACTGTAGGAGAACAGAAGGACAGGGAGACAGCTTGGGGTGGGGGCGAGTGGTGCATGGGAGGGAAGGACACCAAGAAGAGGTAAGTACAGGGACAAAGTGGAAAGAGAGCTGTTAAACTGGGGAATGGCAGTCAGTGTCATGAAACAAAATGGGTATAGAAAATGAATCTGCTCTGTAAACTTTCAACCAAATCACAATAAAATTTAAAAATAAATAAAGCCTATGAAGCCATTAAATTCTCCTAGCTGTAAATGCCAGTTTACTCACCTCCTCCCCTAGACTGTAAGGGATGGGAGGTTAAGGATCCTGTCTTGTTTACAGTTGTATTCTGAGCCACTGCCTATGGGAACCAGCCCAATGATATACTCTCCAAGCTGTGCATGCTGGCACAGGGCTACATCCACCTAGAGGAAGGAGCACTTTCTCTAATTCAGACATAGCCATGGTGTGTACCTGTGGGAGCTACCACTGCCCAGAGCTGAGATACCTTCAAATTGTACAAATATACCATTGCAGTGCCCAGCACATAACATGTTCAAATGTCAGGTAAAAGAATAAGCCAACTGAGTTGAAATGTGTGTTTTTAACTGTCTCCAAATATCAGAAGAGCCTTCCATCCACCCTGCTTTCCATCTGATCATTCATTCATTCACTTTTTTTTCTACATGCTAAGTGTTAGGAACAAAATAAAAACAGAGTAGATGAAGAATGACCAGGGTAGAAATGAAGGTGGTGGTGGTGGTTATTTGCCGTCGAGTTGGCCCCGACTTATGCATAGGGACCCCTCCTTGGGTTTCCAAGGCAGTATCACTACGGAAGTAGGATTGCCCAACCTTCCTTCCTTCCGAGGAGTGGCTGGTGGGTTTGAACCGCCAGCCTTCTGGTTAGCAGTCAAGTGCCTTAGGCACTATGCTACAGAGCTCCTTGAAATGAAGGAGCTATTCTTAAAAGGAAGGTCAAGGAGCCCTCTCTGAGGATATGACATTTGAGCAGGGACCTTTATAGGATAAAAGAAATTGGACATACAAATACCCGGGAGATGGATACTGCAGTGAGTACTGCAAGTATAAACACACTGAGGTAAGAAGAATGAGCTTGGTGAAGTAAAAAAGGCCAGAGTGACTGAAGCAGGCAAAGAAGAGAGAGGAACAAGGGTGTGTTTAATGCCTTCCTATCTATGCTGCATATGAGAAAAGACAGGTAAATTGTCTAACTCACAATAGTATTTCCAACCCATAGCACATTTCCTAGAATGTAATGTACACTTAATAACTGAATGGGGAAAAAAAAACGCGCGTGCACATTTAACAACCTGTAGAAGAAAATCCAAACTCTTAGTACAGTATTCAAAACTCTTCATCAGAATGAAGAAAACCAAAGATTCATAGAAACAATTTATCCTAGTGACTGGTACACCATCCAATCTGCAGCCTATACAACTATGAGACCAGAAGAACTAGATGGTGCCCAGCTACCACTGTCACCCACTTGGAGGGGGATCTATGGAAGAGATCCTGGATAGAGAGGGAGAACAATGTGGAACAAAACTCAAAATCATTTGGAGAAAAATGGGAAAAAAGGGGGACCATGTTTGCTGGCCTGATGGAGCCTGGTGGAACCACTGAGACAATGGCCCCTAGCTGCCCTTCAGGTCTGGAATTGAACCCACACCTGTGGCTTCCAGCCAAGTAGTAGACAGGCATATGAGTTGAACATGTACCTGAGGTAGATACACTCCTTGGAGAGAACAATCATGGGAGAAAAAGGGGCTGTTTATGCACAGGGAGACAGTTCAGGGAGCAGGCGTGCATGGAGGGATGGACACAGGGAAGAAGTGGCTATCAGCAGGAAATGGGAGGGGAGCTGTTGCCTCAGGGTAAATTGTAGTCAATGTCATGAGACAAAGTGTATGTGAACTGCTGTACGGGAAGTGAATTTGCTCTGTAAATTTTCACCCAAAATAACAATTAAAAAAAAAAATCTTAGGCCCAGCCCATTCCTCCCAAGTTCTAGTGTCCGGTCACAATCGAACATTCACAGTTCTCTCATATTTCCTATACCTTCCTGCTACTACTACTATTACTCAAGCTGGGGCCCCTGTTTGGGATTTGCTGTCACCTCTTCCTCTGTCAAAAATATTACTCTTGCTTCAAAGTCCAAGCCTCAAAAGTCATCTGACCTGATGCCTCCAGAAGAATCCCCCCTTCTTCCAGTACTTTGATTGTTAAAGGCTCAATCCTATTTATACTCAGTCGCTATCTTCTGTCATGAGGGATAGAGAAGGGCAATATATTCTGCATGTATTAAATATCCAAAGGGCATGAGTTCCTACCATTGTTTTCCTGGACTGACCGATTCAGACCCTTGAGCCACATCCTACAATTTTGCCTCTAAAATTTTGTATTTCTAAACTTAAGGGTTCCAATGCCATAAATAAAACCACAATTCTCAGAAATGGCTTTGTCTTCTTCCAAATCACAGTGGAAAACATGTCATGAAAGCTCTGAACTGGCCCAGTTAGAGCCAAGGGATACTTCTAAGAACAAACATGCTGAGAGGACAGGAAATGTGAGAAAAGGTTTGGACCCAGCTGAAGCAAGAAACCTCCAGGCCTGCCTGTAGGTTTAATTTACCTTCCCTAGAGCTGCATGGTTGCCTAAGCAGAGCTCCCCCTCACACACTCATCACAGGCAACCACAGGAGAAGCATCTGCATGGGTTTACAGCAAAGGGGACATCTTGCCTTACTGGCTAATACTGGGCACAATGAACTCTGACCATAGATACTAATGTTCTGACACTTCCTGCAGAAACGGTGGACTTTGACCTGGTTCCAAGAGCACAGGATGCGTGAGAAGGGATTTATGAGAATGCAGGCACACCCACCCTTTACTACTCGCCCACTCTGAACTCGCTCTCAAAAGCACAACCTTCACTGCTATGTGTGGTTCTGAACACCAACTTCTTCATTTTTATCTAGAGAAAGCATATTTATAGACATTTTTGTTTTCCCTTATTCACATTTCGAAGCACTTCTCAGTTGTGGATATTTTTGTACACCCATCCTACCCTATTCTCCTTCTTAGATACATGAGATTGAAATATACACTTTTTTTTACTGGAGCACCAATTGTGGAAATAAGATTACAGGAGAAAACAAACCTACTATGCATGTTTAAGGATCTCTGGTAGCGTAGTGCCTAAGGCATCTGACTATTAACCAGAAGGCTAGAGGTTCAAACCTACCAGCTACTCCTTGGAAGGAAGATTGGGCAATCTACTTCCACAGAGATACTGCCTCCGAAACCCAAGGAGGAGTCACTATGAGTTAGGACGGACTTGATGGCAGTAAGTTTGGTTTTCAATTTTAAGTGGGAAAATGTCCCTTAGAGTTGGTACCATGGGACGTACCCTCACTCTAAGCTTCAGAATGAGGCATACAGTGACAAGACTGTGAGCTTAGAAGCCCGATAGACCTGACTTAGATTTATTCTCCTACCATATGCCCACCTGTGGTTTTGGGCAAGTCACTTAGCTTTTAAGCCTTAGTTCCCGAATTTGTACGCTGGGTCTAACATGCAGGGTTGCCATAACAATTAGGAGATAATACATGTAAAGGCTCTAGAATTGAGTGCCTGGCATTCAATAGAAGGTCAGGAAATTAGGTAAGTAATACCTACTAAAGTATTAACATTACTTCTGCCATAGCTAATGGGGAGCCTTGTCAATAAGAAATCAGACTGTTAAGAGCTAAGAGCTAAGTAGGAACTAAGGTGGCCTCTAGCCTGGGTGGTCATATGTCCAATTTCCAGGGACAGCTCCATTTTCAAATGCATTCCATAGCTACTATAGAGGCACTCAAGTTTGTCAACCCACATCTCTATGGCAGCTCAGAAAATATGATCACTGTACCACTAGACCAGATCCCTGGCCTCTGGTCTGACCACACACACACACACACACACACACACACAAAGATCCAGTAGAATACACTCAACCTATCACCACAGACCTGAAAAATCACCTCTACAAAGAAGAAACTCAGTAAACCATCAGCTTCCGGGAGGGCAAGCCTCAGTTTAACTTGTTTTGTATAATATTATATATTACCCATTTACAACTGGCCTCTTTGCTGTGGCTTGGTGGGGAGGAGGGAGAGTGATGGCTTTCCGTGCATGAGAGCTTGAAGTACCACTTCCTGTTTTGGTATCCAGCACTTCAGGTTTCAGAACACTGGCCCTGCCTTCCACCACTGGTGGTTCAGAGTGCCCCCAAGAATGCAGGTTACTTTTTGGTGATGCTATATTCTCACCTCATTTAAAACTTCCACACATAAAATCAAGAAATGAGTAAAGCATTACATCTAGTGCTAAAAAGAAATGAGGACACTAGCTCCTGCCCCATGGAGCTCATACTCTAGGTAAGGAGGCCAAAAATGGAAACTCTCACAGAAAAATACAAAAATACAAAACTCTCACAGGACAAGGGGCATCACTGAGTGCGGGGATCACAGGACGTAAGCATGAACTATAGACTGAGTTGTGAGGACAGTTGTAAGGAGGGGAATGAAACTGAGCAGAGTCAGAGAAGTCGGAAAAGAAAGGGCACTTCCTCAAAGAAACCATATTTGCAAGGGGCAGGGAGGCAGCTAAGGGAAAGGAGTCCGTGGAGGATGCTAGCCTGGGCACACTGAGCACGCATGGGGCCTGTGGATCGCCACCTCCTGTGGGCATCAGTGTTCCCTAGGAGCCTTCTAAAAACACAAATGCCTGAGAGATTTTGAGTCCACTGGTCTGGGGCTGGAGGAGGAAAGACTTACGACAGACAGTAGGAAAGAAAACAGTCACAGTGTCTGCTTGTCCTCAATTGCTTCTACCCCACAAGAAACAGTAATTAAAACTGACCAGGCAGGCTGGGCGAGAGGGGTTTCCAGTGTCCTGGACAACCAGCTTGCCTCTGACGGAGAAAGGAGCTGCGCTCCCAGAAAAGTACCATCAAGAGGACAGACACTTCAAGCACGCGCTCCTCGGAAGACAGCCTGTGCGTCTCCAGGTCAGGGCTTGGGGACAGCGGGCACTGACACTGCGATCTTAACCACAGCTTTGTTTTTAATTAAGCAGCAAAAGCCCAAAAACGGGCATGAAGTAACACTGCAATCTTACACTGTAATTTGCAGAGGCCAAGTGTACCACCTCTGAATTCCTTGAAGAGACCCTGTTTCTCCACCATTTTTGTCTGTTGGCTTACTTTTTGGGGGAGGAGGAGAAAGGCAGGATACAGGGCAAATGCATTAACATATATGCAATTTTTGCCTTTGGAGCAAAATCTGAACCTCAGGGTCCACTATCTTGCCCCCTACACAGAGGTCTCCCCCCACCCCCACCTCCATGTTACCTGCTGGGGAGTTTAGGGTATGCACCAACTCCTGAAGTCATTTGCTTTGTTACATCACATCCAGGATGAAATAAAAGGACATTAATTGTCACCACCCTTCTTAGGGGAGGAAATCATTTATTTTGTCATCAGTGAAAATCAACAGAGTAAGCTGGTCTAGAACTGTTTACACTGTGTTCCACCATGTATAGTGACCTCCTTTTCCCATTCGCACTTGCTGTGGTACACTGAGAGGAGTCCTGGTGGTGCAGTGGTTAAGTGCTTGGCTGCTAACTAAAAAGTTAGCAGTTCAAACCCACCAGCCACTGTGCAGGAGAAAAATGTGGCAGTCTGCTTCTATAAAGATTACAGCCTTGGGAAACCTATCAGCAGGTCCACTCTGTCCTACAGGGTTGCTATGAGTCAGAAGCAACTGGATAGTAACAGGTTTTGGGTTTTATGGTATAATGGCTTGCTTTCTCCCACTGAAAGAACAGCCCAGTCCTTCCCCTCCTAAATTCATCAAACTAGATTAGCTGAAATCGATTTCAGATGAGTCTGTAGCTAGCTAGCAAATCAAGATTCATTCACAAGCCCCAAAGATCTCTTAATGTCCCTCTATTGCACAGTTACAAAGACTGCCCAAGCTGTGCACTGTCCTAAAGCAAACGTTTAAAGGGCAGAAGAGACCCTGAGCCTGGAAGAATTAGATAATGCTAATCCTTTAAAAAATGCTAAACTACAGGGTAAGTTTGTAAACTTCAGCTGTATCTTGGCATCCAGCCACACTTATGGTTCACCTGAAACAGATGTTATCACATCACAGAACTTGGGAATGGGTCAGAACAGATGAAAAAGGAACCTGGACATTCTGACCAGGAACGACATTCTTAATAAAACAGTCCAGCTAACAATATATAATCCCAATGGTATCAAGGAATGAGAGAGAGATTACTTACAAAAGGTGAACAGCTCTTCATTTTGTCTATTATCCCTTAGATATTTATTGTAACAACAGAGAGCAGTTTCACTTTGCCTTTTTTTCCACAGCTCTATCTGTAAAACCCTCTGCCATCCAGTAGATTCTGACTCACAGTGACCCCTATTAGGTTTCCCAGGCAGTAAATCTTTGTGCAAGTAGATTGCCCTATCGTTCTTCCTCAAAGCACCTGGTGGGTTTGAACTGCCAACCTTCTGGTTAGCAGTCAAACTGCCTTAGGCACTGCACCACCAGAGCTCCTTAAAGTCATTTCTAAATACCATGCTAAAGACTGAGCAGGATTTCAATAAATGAAATCAACTAGGCACCAGGTACAGGTGAAGACAGAAGTTCCCTCAGGATTCCCCATGAAGGTGCTATTCAAAGTCCTCTTGAGTTATGTATTTATTGGTCTACAATATGATTCAGCGTCTTTTTCATCCACTATGTGAATTTGGACAAATTACTTATCTCCCATTTCCTATGAAAAGGCAACAGGTACATGACTATCTAGACAGCTTTTAGAACTACTGTGGCACAGACTATCTAATCAAGTCACTACTCACTATGCCATATTATAACTAATGAAAGGAAAACTGGCCAAGCATTACCAGAAGGGAACCAGTTATATGGCTGTGAACAAATAAACCTCTTTGAGGTCCAGCTTCCTCAGCTGTAAAGTACAAATAATAATAGCCATCTTATAAAGGAATTCAATGACCAAACAAGACAAAGATAAATGCCTAGCAAGTGCCTGGCAATGAAGAAACACAAACACCCCTCCAAAGTATTCACTGGCACTAACTCAGAGTATGTCTTTGGGCTTCAATTGTCTTTGCGTTAAAATTAGGGGATAGACCTACATAAAGCTCGGGTCCTTTCTAGAAATAAAATTGTGAGGCTATATACTGTCAGTTGTTACAAAGCAAGTAAGATTACTAAAAGGTCAAATCATTTGTCACACTATGACAAGAAGTAGGAGCTCGGGTGGTATAGTGCCTTAGGCATCTGACTGCTAACCAGAAGGCTAGCGGTTCAAACCCATCAGCCACTCCTCAGAAGGAAGATTGGGCAATCTACTTCCGTTGCGACACCGCCTCGGAAACCCAAGGAGGGGTCGCTGTGAGTTGGATCTGGTTTGACGGAAGTGAGTTTGAGTGTGATGACAGAAAGACTGTCCTCCCTTCTGGATTTTCTTCTCAGATGTGGCAACTCACCAATATTGTTTCCATTGCAACATGGCTATTGTGTCCAGTTTCCTGACATTAAAAAGGGAATACACTGGGAACATTAATACACAGGGTCAGAGGGGGGTTCCTCAAGGTCCCCAGGAATCCACCCTGCTTTAGCAGTTATTGTCCTCCATGGGACAGGCTCCACTATCATGTGTCCTATCCTTTCATTACTGAGGCAACACTCCTATATTGCCCACCTTGTTGTCTGTTGTTGTTATGTGCCTTCAAGTCGGACCCAACTCACAGCAACCCCTCCTTGGGTTTCCGAGGCAGTATCTGCTAACCAGAAGGCTGGCGGTTCAAACCCACCAGCCACTCCTCAGAAGGAAGGATGGGCAATCTACTTCCATAGTGACACCGCTTTGTAAACCCAAGGAGGGGTCGCTATAAGTCAGGTCTGACTCCACGGCACATAACAACAACAACAAATATACCCATACACTAAACAAGTACGCAATAAACAGATACATGTGGACTACTCAAGTTCTTAGATTGGTTTCAAATGGATCACAGGCAATAAAAAACCTAAAGTCATTGGGCATTTTGGTCTTTAAGCTTTTCAAAAAACATCAGTATTTCTAAGTGTCTACATAAATCAACAAGTCTAACACCAAGTCATCTATCTCTGCATTACAGGGGCCATAGGGTCAAAGGAGGCCAGAAGTCTGATCCATGGGCCAGTGAGTGTGGAGAGAGACTAAATACCGGAACTCAGGACAGCTGGGCAGCCAAATGCCCTGAGTGCAGCCCCTCCAAGCAGCAAGCTGCCTCCAAATCTCCTTCTATTTGAACCCCAACATCAGGTCCCTGGATCTCCAAACCTAGTATATTATGATCAATAATATGCAGGAATAGGAAGACTACTGGACTAGAACCATGATTCTCAAACCAGGTGCACCGTGGGCTGAGGTTATGCAAAGCCACAAGGAAAGTAAGATTCATCTCCTCAGGATCCATCTTTAAATGTTTTCTTATCCAAACACTTGGAGAAGTGAAACCAAAATCCATATGGAAGTTAAAAAATAAAACAGAAGTCTGTGGCTGGCTAGCAGTTTTCAAATTCAGCGTTATGTCCCAGACTGCCAGGTGTACAAGTTCCCTGTCCTTTTAGCTGGAAGGTTCCTGACAACGCTGAGAAACCCAGGAACTCTGGACTCCTGATATGCTGTTCTGAGAGACTGAAAGCACTTTGTCAGGTGACAAAGATCACCAATGCCACTTTCTAAGTGGAAAAACAGGCTAATCTTGCCCAAACTACTCAGAATATCAATGCTTAGGGCAGGAAAAGTAGCTCTCTTCAATTGATGGCCCAGGGCATCACAATTGAAGCTTTCTATAAAGGGTTATATGGGGCTCTGGTGTAGCGCCTAAAGCACTTGACTGCTACCAGAAGGCTGGCAGTTCAAACCCACGAGCCACTCCTCGGAAGGAACACTGGGCAATCTACTTCCACAGTGATACTGCCTTGGAAACACAAGGAGGGGTCGCTATGAGTCAGATCTGACTTGACAGCAGTTGAGTATAAAGGTGTTATACTTTTAAAAGCCAAGTATTTTTTTAAAAATTTAAGTCTAGTGTAATGTCCTATTTGGACCCAGAGATTCTTTAACCACTTCCTGAAATGGAGCTCCATCATCAAGGTACTCTCATTGCACACCACCCTTCCTTGATTGCTTCATTGGCTCAGCAGAAAACACAGCTCCATGTAAACAAATCAAAAGCACCTCTCTTTGGCCCTCTCTCACAGAAGCCAGAGGCACACACCTGAAAGGGTTCCAGGGCCCTTTAGAGGTCCGCTATCCAGCTGGAGGTGTGACTGTGCAAACATCTCATCAGCCTTCCCTCCTGAAAAGGGGCCTCCGCACTCCCCTTGAAGGGCCTCCAACAGCCCAGAACTTTCTGAACTCTTCTCCACTCAGCCCTCAAGGCACTTAGCCAACCCTGTGCCACAGAAGGAGAAAAGTGGCAGATCAAACATTTTGGGAAGGAAAGCAGGGTTGAAGAACCAGCTTTCTCCTTACAAGTCCTTTAAGGGGCTGCAGAAAGGCCCAGCCAGGACTCTGGAAGGGAAGAGGGGAAGGGGGAGGCAGACACAACGAACACCCGGCCTTAAAGCCATGGTCCCCGCTCACCTTGGCTGACGTCTCTCCGAACAAAGGTCTGTTGTCCAAGCCACTAGTGCCGTAGGTCCTGGTAGAAAAGTCCTCCATTTTTGGATTTTTTCACTCTCCCCAAGCAACTCAAACCTGGGCCAGCATTACCTCCCGAGGTGTCAGGTCCACGTGTACAACGCCAGTTCACCGAGTACTCATACTGGGAGCTCCAGGTCTGGTTGCGAAAGTCCGCTGGCGGCGGCAGGTGGGCGCTCAGGTCCGGGGAATGAGGCCGCTCCGCCCAAGGCCGGCTCTCCTCCTCATCTTCAGCAGCTGCCGCAGGAAGTGAAAGGAAACAAACAGCGCGTGGCGGACTCTTGGCGAGGCGCCCCCGCCCGGGCATCTCCCACTTCCTCAAATCTCAGCGCCCGGGGCCGCATCCTGTACAGTGAATCCGTTTACCCGTGGGCCCCGGGGTAACACATGCCCTCACCACCACTAACCCCATTCCTTTACACAATAATTTCTAAATTTCTACAGAGCACTTACACCTTCATGCTCACACACACACACACACACACACACACACAAAGTTTTAATGAACGAACTGATTACAAGGCTCTCTCCAAGCCCGCGCCACCATCCTACCCTCTCAATTCTCGAATGGTGGGAGAAGTGAAGTTGCCAGTGTGAAGCCGAGCGCTCCGCATACCACTTCCGCAGCGCTGCGGGTTCGGGTCGCAGCAATCACAGCTCCAGGCAACTGGGATTCCCTCTCACTTATTGCGTCTACCCGAGGGCCGGGAGCTCTCCGCTGCTCTCCCGGGAGCTACGCAGGAGCCTGGGCCTGGGCAGAGTGAGCGGAAGAGAATCCCGGCTCAGCCCTGCACAGATTGGTCGCCCTCCCGGGAAACGCCCCGCGCCAGCAGGCCTAGCCTCGGCGTCCCCCGCCGACCGCACGCCGGGGAGTCCTGGCCGCGCGGGATACCCAGGCCCGGGTCCACACCACACCGAACTCGGGTACCGAGGCTTGGGGGTGCTAGTGAGACGCGTGGGGCAGGAAGACACCTCCGGCGCTGGCGGAGAGTGGGCGCCAGAGCTAGCCTTTAAGCCGCGGATTCCCAGCCCAGCTCCCCGCGACCCGCGGCCGCTGTCGCTAATCGGCCGGGCCCGCCCATTTCACGTCAAGGCAGAGATGGCCAATCCCTCGAGCCGAGGCGCTGCATTGGCTGCGGATCTTTATTTCTAGAAGTGGCAGTTTATTATTTCCCGTGGGGCGATAAATCTCTGCAGCTGCACGTTTGTCAGCCTCTTAGTAATTAGGCGTCTGCGCGACCCATGGGGGCAAAGAGCACTTTTAAAAATAGCTTTACATGTGGTGGAAAGCACCTTAAAAACAATCGGCCTGCTTTAACCACCTATGTCCCTGGCGGTGTAGTGATTTAGGGGTTCAAGCATTTGACTGCCAACCAAAAAGTCAGTGGTTCGAACCCACCTGTCTCTCCGCTAAGATTTACAGCCTTGGAAACCCTATGGGGTTGCTATGAGTGGGATCCACTCGTTAGCCGGGAGTTTGGTTTGGTCTTTGCCCTTAGGACCAGACAAGAGTCACTGATAATTTTGGACTGGAGTTGCTGTATGTTTATCGTATTTTGTTTTGTGCCACGGATCCTAGGTTGTTTCCAGAAACAGTTGGAAGGTTATACGCCCTAGGCACTTCTTTGATTTGTCTACGCATCCTGCTAGTGATGGTGCTGACTAAGCATATTCGCAGCCACGGACAGTGCTCTTCATAAGCCTGCCTCTGGGTTTTAGGAAATAAAGAACTGGCCGTGGACAGGCTGTCAAAGGTAGCACAGTGTCGCTCGCTGCACTTGGGTTGTTTATTATAAGTGTTCTGAAACAAATGCAACCATGCTGGATTCTCAGGACGCCATAGCTCCTCATCGTCGTCGTTGTGTGCCGTCGAGTCTCCCCCGACTCATAGCGACCCCTCCTTGGGTTTCCGAGGCAGTATCACTACGGAAGTAGGATTGCCCAACCTTCCTTCCGAGGAGTGGCTGGTGGGTTTGAACCGCCAGCCGTCTGGTTAGCAGGCAAGTGTCTTAGCCACTATGCTACCAGAGCTCCCAGATAGAAGTTAAAAAGGTTTGTGAGAAGTGAGAAAATCTAGATTGCCAGTTGTGGCCACTTAGACCCCAACCAGTGATTCCACGTAGTACATCAATGGTTTAGGATAAGGGCTTAGGACAAGGGCTGGACTAAGAACTGCATAGCTGTAGATTTGGAATTTCCAACACTGATTACAGTTAGGTATGGTGCATATATGATCTATCAGTTATGCTCGATTAAACATGATCTTTTGTTTGTTCATATATTTTGTTGTTTTGTTATATATACATATACATATACATATACATATACATATACATATACATATACATATTACAGCTCTGGTGGCATAGTGCCTAAGGCATTTGACTGCTAACCAGAAGGCTGGTGGTTCAACCCACCAGCCACTCTTCGGAAGGAAGGTTGGGCAATCTACTTCTGTAGTGACACCGCCTCGGAAACCCAAGGAGGAGTTGCTATGAGTCAGGTCTAACTCGACAGCACGTCAAACAAACAACAAAAAAACAATATAGATGCAGATATAGATGTATATCAGGAATGCTACACTATCCTGCACCCAGTTCTATACAAATAACTTCGTTTCCTCACATTGAGTCACATTCACTCAACAAATAATTTTCTAGAACCTGCTATATACTAGGTACTACCAGACATGGGGGAGCTCTGGTAGCGGCACATAACAACAACAACAACCAGACATGGTAGTACCGTGATGCGAGACAGGCATGGTCTAGTCTTAAGCTTAGACCTACTGGAACATCAGACATGCTTACAGTCTCAAGAAGGGAAAAGGTACAGTGGGTAAGAGCACAAGCTTTGACGCTGTTTATGTCTGTCCTCAAATGATCTCACCATCTACAGGCTGTGTGATCTTGAGCAAGTTATCTAACCTCTCTTGAGCCTGATGATGAAAGCACAAGCTACAAAAGAAAAAATAAAAACTGGACTTCATCAAAATTAGAAACTTTTGTGCATCAAAGGATATTATTAAGAAAGTGAAAAGACAACCTACAGAATGGGAGAAAGTATTTGCAAATCATGTATACATGGTAAGAGTTTAATTCCTGGAATATATGAAGAACTCCTACAACTCAACAGCAAATTAAAAACAATCCATTTCAAAAATAGGTAAAAAACTGATGAGACATTTCTCCAGAGCAGATAGACCAGTGGTCAGTAAGCACATGAAAAGATGCTCAACATCCTTAGTCATCAGGGAAGTACAGTACTACTTCACACTTACCAGGTGTGCATGATCACGTCACACCCACTACATTGGCTGTCATTTAAAAAAGGAAAATAAGCGTTAGCAAAGAAGTGCACAAAATGGAATGTTGTGCATTGCCGATGGAAATGTAAATGGTGTAGCCACTATGGAAAACAGCCTGATGTTCCTCAAAAAGTTAAAAATAGAATTACCATGTGGTTCTTGTTAGGTGCTGCTGACTTGGTTCAAACTCAGCAACCCTGTGTATGACAGAATGAAAACACTGCTTAGTCCAGCACCATCCTCACAATTCCTAAGTTTGAGCCTGTAGTTACAGCCACCGTGTCAATCCATCTCACGAAGTTCTTCTTTTTCGCTGACGCTCTACTTTACCAAGCATCATGTCCTTTTCCAAGGACTGGTCTCCCTGTCCAAAGTACGTGAAACCAAGTCTTGCCATCCTCTCTTCTAAAGAGCATTCTGGTTGTACTTCTTCCAAGACAGATTTGTTCATTTTCCTGGAAGTCCATGGTATATTTAGTATTCTTTGCCAGCATCATAATTCAAAAGCACCAATTCTTCTTTGGTCTTCCTTATTCATTGTCCAGCTTTGAAAACCATTCAGACATCCTATGCTACCTGGTCTCGGAAGGAAGATGGGGCAATCTACTTCCATAGTGATACTGCCTCAGAAACCCAAGGAGGGTTTGCTGTGAGTCAGTGGACTCCACGGCACATAACAACAACAACATGCTACCTGGTCAGTTCCCTCTTTTGTTGTCTACTTTCTTCACACTTCCCGCCCCCCCC
>NW_006922231.1:550509-562920 GCF_000298275.1 Orycteropus afer afer | reverse complement strand
CACCCTTCCTCTCAGCAGATGATTCCCTTCCTATTTCACAGGGGGAAAAGGTGTTCAGATGGGAATTTCCTCAACTTCACAACCAACTACACATTCACCTATATCCAAAGTCTTCCATTTCTCCTTCCCTCCAGTTAGAATAGAAGAAATGCCTCTCCCTGTCTTGTGCTTTACATCGCATCCCATCCCACATTCACAGAGGCTTTGCTATCAGATTATATTTTTTTCTGTGAAAAACATTTACACATGTTAAATTTCAACCATATCTAAACAACTTGAGTGAAGCTCATGTTCCCTCTGGCTTCCAAATGCTTTCTCTCTTAACACTGTGGAATTTTGGTTTGGTGTACATCTCTCCCTTTCTCCCTTGAAGGCAGAAGCTACGGCCCAAGATAAAGGTAAAAATGCCAGATGTTTACTTTCTAGACTTTCTTGCAGGGGGGATGTGAAGTTTCAGGTCAATGAGTCATTAAGGGGAGTCCCCTGGCCCTGGGGCTTTCAGAAGGTTTCTTCCCTGATAAAAGGAGAGAGGCATGCAAGGAGAAGTGCCCCTCCCTTTCTTCTCTGGGGGTTTTCATTGATGTCTGGAGATACTTCTACTACCTTAAGGTCATGAAGGATAGCCAAGAGGATCCCAGAGAAACAGCCATTGCCTAAATCTGTGAACCACCTAATTCTTGACTTCTTGTTATATGTTGTGTGTGTGTGTGTGTCAGGGTGAAGGGATGTCTCTATTGTGTAGGTCACTTAGACTTGGGTATTCCCTTTCTTACAAGTGAAAACATATCCATTGATAAATCTTTAAAACGAAACTATCTGATAGAACATCAATATAAACTGTTATCTTCTTCCTCATTCCACACATTTTCCTCAACTCACTGGAATCTGGTTTATTGGCACTGCTCCACCATTATTTTCCTATGAAGATTCCAGCGAGAGCTTGCCATAGAATCCATGGACACTTTCCAGGCCTCCATCATGGCCTCTCAATAGCACTTAGCATTAAACAATCCTGGGAACTGCCTTTATTGAAGCTCTGCTGCTCTTCTTCTGTCCATTTCTTAAATATTATTCCCTAGGCCTGTACCTTACGGGAGCTCTGGTAGCATAGTGGCTAAGACACTTGCCTGCTAACCAGACGGCTGGCGGTTCAAACCCACCAGCCACTCCTCGGAAGGAAGGTTGGGCAATCCTACTTCCGTAGTGATACTGCCTCGGAAACCCAAGGAGGGGTCGCTATGAGTCAGGGCTGACTCGACGGCACATAACAACAACAACAACAACAGGCCTGTACCTTCTGTGTTTTTCACTTCAAGGGGTAGCTTATCTATAACCATTGCTACAATTAATATCTATATGGCAATGATTCCCAAACCCACATAAGTAGACTTCTACCATTTGGCAGGAAGCTCTGGTGGTATAGTGCCTAAGGCATTTGACTGCTAACCAGAAGGCTGGTTGTTCAAACCCACCAGCCACCCCTCAGAAGGAAGACTGGGCAATCAATTTCCATAGAGATACCGCCTTGGAAACCCAAGAAGGGGTCACTATGAGTCAGAATCAACATGGTGGCAGTTAATTTGGTTTTTCACCATTTGGCAGGAGACATACAACTTATAAAGCCGTATTTTAACTTAACTTGTATAAAACTCTCATTCATTTCAGGTACAGCTTAACTGTGCTCCTGTCCTTTTGTTGGCTCTACAGTAAAGTGCTATGGTAGAGTGCAGTCGTTCTCAATTCTAATTGGAGATCAAAAATATTTGGGAAGTTTTAGTGCCTGAGACACTTGACTGCTAACCAGAAGGCTGGCGGTTCAAACCCACCAGCCAGTCCTTGGGAAGAAGGTTGGGCAATCTACTTCCGTAGTGATACCACCTCGGAAACCCAAGGAGGGGTCGCTAGGAGTCGGGTCTGACTGGATGGCACATAACAACAACAAATGCCCAGGCCACACCCCACACCAATTAAATCTGAAGTCTATGCTACTAACTCGTAAGATTATAGGGTGAGGATCCACAGTCAGCTCCAGGCCCCATACTCTTAGCCTAATACTCTATCCATAAACCAACGATTCTCTACATTAGCTACCCACAGAATCATCTGGGGAGCTTTAAAAAATACTGATGCCTCCATCACATCCCCAGAAATTCTGATTTAATTGGTCTGGGGTGTGGCCTGGGTATTAAAAAAAAAATCAGTTTGGTTTTTAACTGGCAATCAACTCCATGGTGGAATCTGCCGCAAGCAATTGAGAAGCTGCTTTAGGGATATGGTCTGCTTCCGATATATAGGAAGAAGCTTTGGGAAAGGTCTGCACTTTTTGGCATGCTTGGATCCCACATGTAGCCAAGTCTTCATTTAGCAACCTAGCACGTTTCCTGCCAATCTTGGGACTGTCTGTGGACTTGAACTAGTGGCCTGCTGTGTTTTTTGGTAATATTGTTGTTGTTGTTATGTGCCATCGAGTCGGCCCTCGACTCATACCGACCCCTCCTTGGGTTTCCGAAGCAGTATCACTACAGAAGTAGATTGCCTCATCTTCCTTCCGAGGAGTGGCTGGTGGGTTTGAACCGCCAGCCTTCTGGTTAGCAGTCAAATGCCTTAGACACTAAGCTACCAGAGCTCCTTTGGTAATTTTGGGATTGTGTCATTTTATTTGTCGAGCTTGAGCTTGTTAGCCTCAGCAGCCAACAGCTGCCTGAGTGAAGAGAAAGCCTCCAGCTCCAGTGGGCCAGGAGCAAGAGGCAGAGCTGAAGCCCAAGTTCGAGAGGCTTTCACCCAGTCCCTAGAGCTGGCACTTTGAACTCAGACTTCTAGCCTCCTAAAATGTAAGAGAATAAATCCCTGTTTGTTAAAGCTACCCATTTGTGGTATTTTCTGTTAGAGCACCATGAAGTAACCAAAACAAATGGGTTACAATAGAAGTGAAGTAAATATCCCAAGTGCAACCTTGACTGGTGTATAGGGCTATTTCAAGTATCTGGTTCCAGTGTGGGTCACACTCAGAGCAGAATTTTTAAAGTTCAGGCCTATAGCTTTAAGAGATGTGTGTCCTAGGCCTTGGCTTTGATACTAGTTGTGTCATCTTCAGTTATTCATTTAACCTTGAGAGTCTCCATTCCTCATTGTAAAATAAGAGCAATGAGAGAGAGTTTTTTAAAGATCTTTGGCACTAAAATCATGTGACCTTTGACCATGAGAGATGGAGGTCTAAAGTGAAGAGGGAGAAAGAAAGAAACTATACAAGTAAGTGTGAATGGAGGTCACAGATGCAGAGTAGTTATAGTAGCTTTTGATATAATGACATTTGATATTGTTGGCCCCTTTTTGAGGAGGGTGTTAAAGTCTTTCTCACAAAGATATTTTCTCTCTGATAATTTTGATATTTTTAGTACTGTAAATGCAGCACAGCACACACTCAAGCCCAAACTTGTCAGCCTTGCTACCCTTCCCATACTGTGTAAGTGGCTCTTCAAATAGATACAACAATGGGGTAATGGCACTTCTTTTCTTAGAACAGTGCTACTCTTTTTTTTTAGGAAGTCTATACAGGAATGGGGGAGCTCTGTTAGCATAGTGCCTAAGGCAACTGACTGCTAACCAGAAGGCTGGCGGTTCAAACCCACCAGCCACTCCTTGGAAGGAAGGTTGGGCAATCTACTTCCGTAGTGATACCGCCTCGGAAACCCAAGGAGGGGTCGCTATGAGTCAGGACCAACTTGATGGCAATGAAATTGGTTTTGGTTTTTATACAGGAATAAAAGAGCCCTAGGGGAGCAGTGGGTAAAGCATTTGGCTGCTAACCAGAAACTTCATGGTTCAAACCCACCAGCTGCTCCACGGGAAGAAGATGAGGCAATCTACTTTCATAAAGATTTAGTCTTGGAAACCCTATAGGGTTCACTATGAGTTGGAACTGACTCGATGTCAATGGTATGTACAGGAATAAGGAGCCCTGGTAATGCAATGGTAAATCATTTGGTTGCTAACAGAAAGGTTGGTGGTTCAAATCCACCCAGTGGCTTGGAGGGAGAAAAGACTTGGCAATCTGCTTCCATTAAGAAATTAGCCTAGCTGCTTATGCACAGGGAGACAGCTCAGGGAGCAGGAGTGTATGGAGGGATGGACACTGGGAAGAGGTAACTATGGGGAGGAAGTGGGAGAGGAGCTGTTGCATTGTGGTAAACTGTGGTCAATGACATGAGACAAAGTATGTGTGAACTGCTGTATGAAAAGTGATTTGCTCTGTAAATCTTCACCCAAATCACAATAAAATAAACAAATAAATAAAAAAGAAAGAAAAAAAGCAATTAGCCTTGATAACCCTATGGGGGCAGTTCTACTCTGTTATATGGGGTCGCTATGAGTTGGAATCAACTTAGTGGCATGCAACAACAGCAACATACAGGAAAGCAATTAGCTTCTTGTTTAAAACTCCAGGTTATTAGTGAAAAATAAATACCTTAAGAAGTAAATTGCTTAACACAATGTCTGTGTTGTTTCTCCTTATGGGAAACTTGTCAAATTAACTTTTTAAGTGTAAAAATAAAAGTAGAAAAAAAATGCCACCTGGAATGAAATAGTTAATATTTTGTCCTTTTACTTCTATTTAAATACAATAAATAGAACATTAGTGAATAAGTTGAAGTCCAGTTTGTTTCCTTACCAGGGAAGAACTCTTTGGGAGTTTTTTGTTTTTAAGAAAGACATTAAGATCGGTATTTTAAAAATTAGATGAATAACAATGAGGATAAAGTGATTCTTGCATGCTTTCCATCAAATAACATGCCTATATTTCCTTCTTAGAGAGTCATTTGTATTCTCTCCAGTGAAAATATAGCAAGACTTTCCCTTGTCTGTTTTTTTTTTTTTTTTTAATCTCTGTGGTGAGAGCCCCAGTGACACAGTGGGTAAGTACTCAGCTGCTAACCGAAAGGTCAGCAGTTTGAACCCAACAGCCACTGGCTTCCTAGGAAAAAGATGTGGCCATTTGCTTCTGTAAAGATTTACAACCTTAGAAGTCCTATGGGGTAATTCTACTCTATCCTGCTGGTTAGTTATGAATCTCAATTGATTCAACGGCAGTGGGACTGGTTGAGAGCAGACATCCGTTACTGATCCTCTATTTCGGGAAAAGGTTTTAACTCTCAATATACATCTATCTTGATGTGTTTCTACCCTACTCCATCAAAGAGAGATAGGAGCCAAACCTCTGAATAGCTAATGTAATTAACTTTGCCTGCTAATGATGCCTTCTTTTGTTTTCTATAGTGAACTAAATTGTGGCCTCCCCAAAAGATACATACACCTAAAACCTGTAAATGTGATCTTATGTGGAACAAGGGTCTTTGAAAATATAATTTAGGATTTTGAGATAAGATCATCCTAGATTAGGGTGGACTCTCAATCCAATGACAAGTGCCCTTATAACAGAGGACGGCCTGTGAAGACAGAGGCAGGGATAGAAGTGATCCAGCTGCAAGCCAAGGAACACCACGGTTGCACACACCCAAAGAAAGCTAGCAACAGATTCTCCCTTAGAGCTTCCAGAAGGATCCAACCTTGCTGATAACTTTGATTCCAGATTTCTGGCCTCAAGAGTTGTAAAAAAAAAAAAAACTGTTGTTTTCTGCCACCCACATTGTGTTAATTTATTGCTACATTTCTATCAAACCAATACAGCCCTACAGCTTCTTTTTTCCTGGGAATTGTTTCTTCCTCACTAGAGATGTTGCAATCATTAATGTTGAAAAAGTTTTCTCCTATTAAAAACCCCTAGAAAACCACTTGTTCTGAAGTGGTTTGTATAAAAGTAAAGAATAGGAAGGACATTACCTCTACAGCCTGAGTTCTACCTATCAAATAAGGACACTGAATTTTCAGTAGGCACACAGAACTTTCATGTCATCCTTTGTTGTCATCCTTAGACCACACAACTAACTCAATTGCTGCCTTTACTCATACTTCTGAAAAGTTTTCTTTTACAGTTGACTGTAGAATCTGTTGGCAAGTTATGTAAGCAAAACAATATCATTTATTTATAGTCACAATTCCAAGTATTATTATACAATCTTTCTTTCATATTTTATGATTCTTTTACAGTTTACAATTACATTAATAGAAACAAATATTTAACTTTACTTCACATGATTTTTAAATTAAATATGAATATTTATGTATACACACACACACACATATATAGTATGTGTGGTTGTTGTTGTTAGGTGCTGTTGAGTCAGTTTCAACTCATGGTGACCCTATGGACAACAGAATGAAACACTGGCGGGTCCTGTGCCATTCTCACAGTTGTTGCTGTGTTTAAACCCATTCTTATTTGAACCAAACAATTCCAGAGACAGAAGATTAGTCCTAACACAGTTTCTCACTACAACATAAGGGCAGACATGTCTCACTGAAGGAACAGGCCACATGCGTTAGAACAACATACACAATTTAAACAGTGGCTAAACTGATGACAGTCATAAAAACACAAAAGTCTAGGGACAAGCAAAGCCAACAGGGAAAGTACTCCCTTTAATAGACACTAATAACTTTCTAGGACGACACAGATAAATTGGAAAAGAGGGAAGACATAAGCAATGAGGGCAGGACCCAGGCCCACAGCTCCTTGCCTATCCTGTGACCACAGATCCCATCCTGCATTACGCAGGGCCCCCACAGGTTTGGCCTACCTCTTATGATGGGGAGAGAACAACAGTAGGGAACCCAGCCCCAACCCAAGTCAGAAAGCAATTTTTTGCCTTGGGAGCTCCAGGTCTTTGTTGTTGTTAGGTGCCATCAAGTTGCCTCCAACTCATAGCAACCCTACGTACAATAGAATGAAACACTACCCAGGCCTGTGCTAGCCTCACACTCCTTGCTATGCTGGAGCCCATCGTTGCAGCCACTGTGTCAGCCCATCTCGTTGAGAGTCTCCCACTTTTTTGCTGACCCTCCACTTTACCAAGCATGATATCCTTCTCCAGCGAATGGTTCCTTCTGACAACATGACCAAAGAAGGTGAGACAAAGTCTGGCCATTCTCACCTCCAACAAGTATTCTGTCTGCACTTCCTCCAGGACAGATTTGCTCATTCTTTTGGCAGTCCACAGTACTTTCAGTATTCTTCGCCAACACCACAACTCAAAAGCATTAACTCTTCTTTAGTCTCCCTTATTCATTGTCCTGCTTTCATATGCATGTGAGGCGATTGAAAATATCATGGTTTGGGTTAGGCGCACCTTAGTCTTCAAAGAGACATCTTTGTTTTTCAACACTTTAAAGCATTTTTTGCAGCAGATTTGCCCAGTGCAATACATTGATTTCTTGAGTGCTGCTACCATTGATGTTGATTGTAGAACCAAGTGATACGAAATCATTAACAGCTTCAATCTTTCCTCCATTTATTGTGGTGCTGCTTACTGGTCCATTTGTGAGGATTTCTGTTTTCTTTATGTTGAGGTGTAATCCATACTGAAGACTATAGTCTTTAATCTTCATCAGTAAGTGCTTCAAGTCATCTTCACTTTCAGTAAGCAAGGTTCTGTCGTCTGTATATCACAGGTTGTTAATAAATCTTCCTCCAATCCTGATGCTGCTTTCTTATTCATATAGTGCAGCTTCTCAGCTTATTTGCTCAGCATACAGATTGAATAAGTATGGTGAAAGGATACAACCCTGACACACTTCCTTCCTGATTTTAAACTATGCATTATTCTGTTCTAATGATAGCTTCTTGATCTATGTACAGGTTTCTCATGAGCGCAACTAAGTGTTCTATAATTCCTGTTCTCAATGTTATCCATAATTTGTTCTGATCTACAAAGTTAAATGCTTTTGCATAGTCAATAAAACACAAGTAAACATCTTTCTGGTATCCTTTGCTTTCAGCCAAGATCCATCTGACATCAGCAACAATATCCCTTGTTCCATGTCGTCTTCTGAATCCAGCTTACATTTCTGGAAGTTCTCTGTCAGTATACTGCTGCAACCCTTTCTGTGTTATCTTCAGCAAGATTTTACTTACGTGTGATATCAATGATTAACTAAATTAATTAATTAAGTTAATTTAATGTTCATTAATGAACATTGTTCAATAATTTCCACGTTCTGTGGGATAATCTTTCTTTAGAATGGGTACAAATATGGATCTCTTCCAGTTAGCCAGCCAGGTAGCTGTCTTCCAAATTTCTTGGCATAAATGAGTGAGTTCCTCCAGTGTGGCATGTGTTTGTTAAAACTTCTCAGCAGGTATTCTGTCAATTCCTGGAGTCTTGTTTTTTGCCAAGTCCAGCAGTGCAGCTTTGACTTCTTCCTTCAATACCATTGGTTCTTGATCATATGCCATCTCTTGAAATAAATGAACATTGACTGATTATTTTTGGTACAGTGACTCTGTGTATTCCTTCCATCTTCTTTTGATGCTTCCTGCATTATTCAATATTTTGCCCAAAGAATCTTTCAATATTGCAACTTGAGGCTTGAATTTTTTCTTAAGTTTTTTCAACTTGAGAATTGCTGAGTGTGTTCTTCTCTTTTGGTTTCCAACTCCAAGTCTTTGCACAATTAATTATAACAATTGTCTCTGTCTTCTTGAGCTGCTCTTTGAAATCTTCTGTTCTGCTCTTTTATCTTGTCATTGCTTCTGTTTGCTTTAGCTACTCTCCATTCAAGGGCAAGTTTCAAAGTCTCTTCTGACATCCATTTTGGTCTTTTCTTCCTTTCCTGTCTTTTTATGACTTTTTGCTTTCTTCATGGATGATGTTCTTAATGTCATCCCACAATTCGTCTGGTTTTCGGTCATTGGTGGTCAATGCATCAAATTGATTCTTCAGATGGTGGGATATAGTCAAGGTCATGTTTTGGCTCTCATGGACTTGTTTTAATTGTCTTCAGCTTTTACCTGAACTTGCATATGAGCAGTTGATGGTCCATTCCACAGTCAGCTCCTAGCCTTGTTTTGGTTGAAGATACTGAGCTTCGTCATCTCCACTTGCTACAGATATAGTCAATCTGATTCCTGTGTGTTCCATCTGGTGATGTCCACATGTATAGCCACCATGTATGTTGTTGAAAAAAGGTATTTGCAATGAATAAGTCATTGGTCTTGCAAAATTCTATCATGGGATCTCCAGCGTTATTTCTATCACTGAAGCCATATTTTCTAACTAGTGGTGATTCTTCTTTGTTTCCAACTTCGCATTCCAATCACCAGTAATAATCAATACATCTTGATTGCATGTTTGGTTGATTTCAGACTGCAGAAGTTGGTAAAAATCCTTAGTTTTCTCTTCTTTGGTTTTGGTGGTTGGTGCATATATTTGAATAATAGTTGTAGTAACTGGGCTTCCTTGTAGGCATATGGATATTATCCTATCACTGACAGCATTGCACTTCAGGATAGATATCAAAACATTCTTTGTGATGATGAATGCCATGCCATTTCTCTTATATTTGCCATTCCCATTGTTTTGGTTACCTAATGTCACTCTGACAGGAAAATACTACAAATGGGATGGCTTGAACAAACAGGAGTTTATTCTCTTACAATTTTGGAAGCTTTAAGTCTGAGTTCAAAGTGCCAGGCTCTAGGGGCTGGGTGAAAGCCCCTCAATCTTGGGCTTCAGCTCTGCCTCTTGCTCCCAGCCCACTGAAGCTGAAGACTTTTCTTCACTCAGGCAGCTGCTGGCTTCTGAGGCTGACAAGCCCACAATTGACAATTAAAAAGGCACAGTTCCGATGTTACCAAACAACATGGCAGGCCACTAATTCAAGTCCAGATGAGGCCCCAAGATTGGTAGGGCAGGACAGGTCATTGAACAATGACTTGGCTACATGAAAGTTCAAGTGTGCCAAAAGGATAGAGACCAATCCTAAAACTTCTCCTTATATACGGAGAGCAGACCACATCCCTAAAGCAGCTACTCAGCTGCTTGCAGCAGATTCTACCATGGAGTTAATTACCAGTCTCACCAAGAGGAATAACTACATCCAGCTTCCCAGCCACTCAACTAGGTCCAGACAAGTTAACACACAAACTTAACTACCACACCCCATATAGTAGATCATATGATTGTCTGATTCAAAATGGCCAAAAGCAGCCTGTTTCAGCTCACTAATGCCTAAAATATTGATCATTTCATTTTTGACAGCTTCCAATTTTCCTAGATTCATACTTCATACATTACATATTCCGATTATTAATGGATATTTGCAGCTGTTTCTTCCCATTTTGAGTTGTACCACATCAGCAAATGGAGGTCCCAAAAGCTTTCCTCCATCCATGTCATTAAGGTCAACTCTACTTTGAGGAGGCAGCTCTTTCCCAGTCATATCTTGAGTGCCTTCAGATCTGAGAGGCTCATCTTCTGGCACAAAGATGACACATATCAGACAAAATTTCAGGGCTATTCACAGAGTTTTCCAGTACTATCTCAGACAGTGTTTCACTGCTATTTATAAAGTTTTTACTGGCCAATTCTTTGAGAAGTGGATGGCCCCTTCCTTCTTCCAAGTCTGCCTTAGCCTGTTAGCTCCACTGAAACCTGTATACCATGGGTGACCCTGCTGGTATTTGATGTATCTGTGGCATGGCCTCTAGCCTCACAGCAGCAACATGCACGCCACCACAGTACAATGAACTGACAGTCAAGTGTCACTTTGCACATTTCTTTACAGTACTTTGTCTTCTTAAGCTGCCCTTTGAAATCTTCTGTTCAGCTCTTTTTCTTCATCATTTCTTCCATTCTTCCAAAAAGATGAGGAATTTTCACTATCATTTTACCCACCACTACTGGTCTGCCACTTTGTTGTACTCAGTGGTGGCTTGCATGTTGCTAGGATGCTGGAAGCTATGACACTGGTATTTCAAACACAAGCTTGGTCACCTATGTGGAAAGGTTTGAGCAGAGATCCAGATTAATACAAACTAGGAAGAAAGGCCTGGTAATTTACTTCTGAAAACTTTCCAGTGAAAACCCTAAGGATCACAATAAAATATTGTTTGATACAGTGCTGAAAGATGAGCCCCGAGTTTGGAAGCCACTTAAATTACAAAGTGGCCTCAGTGATGGGCTCAAACGCATCAACAACCATGAAGGTGGCGGAGGCAACACGTTGCTCTGTTGTATGTGGAATTGTCATGAATCAAATGCAAACGCACTGCCATCAAGTCAGATCTGACTGACCCCTCCTTGGGTTTCTGAGGGAGTATCACTACGGAAGGAGATTGCCTAACCTTCCTTCCAAGGAGTGGCTGGTACGTTTGAACCACTAGCCTCTGGTTAGCAGTCAAATGCCTTAGGCACTACCCCACCAGAGCTCCTGTTATCAGAGCCAACCTAATGACAATTAACAACAACAACAGTTTTGCACTCACTGGTTGTTCAGTGCTGTCCAGTCGGTTCTGACTCAGCAACACTATGTACAACAGAACGAAATACTGCCCAGCTCTGCACCGTCCTCAGAACTGTTGCCATGCTTGAGCCCATCATTGCAGCCACTGTGACAATGCATCTCATTGAGGGGCTTCCCCCTTTTCACTGACCTTCTACTTTACCTAGCATGATATCCTTCCCCTGGGCCTGGTCTCTTCTGACATGACCAAATTATGAGAGACAATGTCTGACCATTCTTGCTTCTAAGAAGCATTCCAGCTGTACTTCCTCCAGGAAATTTCTGAGGCAGTAAATCTTGGGTTTCTGGGGTGGTAAATATTTACAGAAGTAGATTGCCCCATCTTCCTTCCACTGAGTGGCTGGTAGGTTTGAACCACCAACCTGCTGGTTAGCAGTCAAATGCCTTAATTAGGCACAGCACCACCAGAGCTCCTTAGAGCTGGACTACCTGGGTTTTTTAAACCAGGCATTGCTAATTACTAGCTGTGTAATTTTAAGCAAGTCACGTAACCAGTCTGTGCCTCAGTTTCCTCATTGACTGAATGGTGATAACAATAATAATTGTTATTAATAAATAATAATTATTATTTCATATGGTTGTTGTGAGGATTAGGGTTAAAATACGTAAAAGATTCAGAGTGCAGGCACACCTCATTTTGTTGCACTTCACTTTATTGCATTTTGCAGATATTGCATTTTTTACATATTGGTTTGTGTCAAACGTGTGTGGAGCATATCTATCCATGCCATTTTTCCAACAGCATGTTCTCACTTCATGTCTCTTTGTCACATTTTTGATAATTTTTATACTATTTCAAACTTTTGCATAATGCTACTGCACATTTAATAAACCAGGCCCAACCCACTGCCATCAAGTTGATTTTTACTCATAGCAACACTGTAGGACAGTTGAACATAGGGTTTCCAAGGCTGTAAATCTTTATGGGGGAGCTCTGGTAGCATAGTGGCTAAAGCACTTGACTGCTAACCAGAAGGCTGGAGGTTCAAACCC
>NW_006922231.1:543234-549844 GCF_000298275.1 Orycteropus afer afer | reverse complement strand
GGAGCTCTGGTAGCATAGTGCCTAAGGCACTTGACTGCTAACCAGAAGGCTGGTGGTTAAAACCCACCAGCCACTTCTCGGAAGGAACATAGGGCAATCCACTATGAGTTGGGTCCAACTCAACGGTACATAACAACAACATATACAACCTAATTACCTAATTTTTTATTAGAATTTTTTAATTTTCTAAAATAATAAGTAAAACAATATCTACCAAATACATTCAAATTTTTGTGTTCTTTATGATCTCCAGGTGATCTCTGCTGCATCTACAGTGAGTCTCCCACCACTTTCCCAATATACCCTGGAGGCATTAGCCTCTCTGCTTTGCTCAGGCTGGTCCCTTTGGAAAGAGTCCCATCCAGGACACAACAGGCTTGCAAATTCAACTTCATCTGCTAGGGTGCTGCTCAAATTACTTGATCCTTTTGGAGATATCAGCAACTTTGTGCTGTTATCTTTAATCATATCTTGGTTCTTTAAAATTCTTTCTCTCTCTCTTCAATAAGCATTGCATTTAAAATCTTTAAGACATTGAAAAGTTAGTATGTGCTTATTTTAGGAAAAGAAAGTGTGCAAAAAAGGAAAGAAAAAAGTATGCCTACAATACCATCATTTAGTTATAACTACTGTTAACACCTTGATGTGTATTATAATATATATATATTTTAAAATTATAAATAAATTTCTTTATACTTACTACTAAGAGATAGTTTACTATTATTCAGGGCACAATTGTCTCTATTCACCTGGAGCAACACAAGGAGAGTCAGAAATAGGAAGAGAGTACAGAATGTGTACTAACTGCCTCCATGAACAACTGCTTCCTTTGCCAGGAGACCAGAAGAACTGGATGGTTTCTGACTACACATTACTGAGTATTTGATCAAGATTCTACAGAAGAATCCTGATCAAAAGGGAGGAAATGTAGAATAGAATTTCAAGTTTTCATGGACTGTAGACTTTGTGGAGCCATGGAGGGTAAATGAACCGTGGCAACTATTGCCCTTAGATAATCTTTAAACCTTAAACCAAAAATAACCCCTGAAGTTTTCTTAAAACTGAACAATAATTTAGCTTAATTAGTGAAAAATGTCTGCCTGAACATTCTGCTATTTTAAGAACTTTCTATATCGGACCAATTTGACAACAGCAACTCAAAAAGTAAATAGGAATCTTATGGGACAATGAGCTTATGTTCATTATGGAGGAACAATCAGAAAAGAAGGGTAAGAGTGGTTGTACACTTGAAGAATGTAATCCATGTCACTAAATAGTACACGTAGAAACTGCTTGAAAAATACTTTACTATTAAGAAATTTGTTTATAAAGAAATGCTGTTAAGTGATACAGAAACATCTTCTATGTTATATATTTCAATTAGACATCTTTGTGGGAATAAACAAAAGAGTCTCAACTGCCACTAGGCCAAGAAAAGAAGGTAGTGTTTACTGTAAGGAGACCCAGGCACTAAGGAATACAGGAACCCATGATTATCCTAGAAATAGAAACTTATGGAGCCTGGAAGTTCTAGGAAGAGGGAGTTTGAGTTCCACCATTAATGTGATTCCACTTTAACACCTAGCCTATTTGTTTCTCTCTTTTCTTTCTATCAACAGGGTTTTATCTTTTGTTTATGCATAGTTTCTACTTCCCCATAACTTCAATTAAGTGAAAACTTTGGATTATTAATGACCCATTATTACCCTTCCCCCTCTTCTTATCTTATGAATGCTTACCTTTTGCCTGACTCAAAAAACCAAACTCACTGCCTCAATTCCCACGACCAGCCTTCTGGATAACAGTGAAATGCCTTAGGCACTGTGCCACCAGAACTCCTACTTTTTGCCTACTCAGTCAATACCTAAATCATTCTGTCATTCTGCAGTTTCCATTTCAGGTATGTGAGACTAAGGCACAGATGGACCCTGATAGTCCTGGTATGGGTGGGCTTTTTGGGGTCAGATCTTTAGATAGGTCAAAATAAAGATTTGTTGCCCTTGGGCCAGATGTACCCTCCAGACCCATTTTGTTCAAATCTTCAAAAAATTAAATTAAATAAAGTAACCCACAGTCCATTTTCTCAGCCTCCAGGGGATATCCAACGTATACAATTTGTCTGGCTAGAATTATAGTTTCACTGCCGTGGAGTCGGATCTGACTCATAGTGACCCCTTCTTGGGTTTCTGAGGCAACATCACTACAGAAGTAGATTGTCGAACCTTCCTTCCGAGGAGTGGCTGGTGGGTTTGAACCACGAGCCTTCTTGTTAGCAGTCAAATGCCTTAGGCACTAGGCCACCAGAGCTCCCAACTCGACAGCACATAACAACAGAATTATAGTACCCTCTAGTGGAAACGGTAGGTGTTACATGCACCGTGATTTTCATCTAGAAGAATTGTTTTCTAAATGTATGGATTTCTATACATTAATTTAGGATTGTGGAATCAAATACAGGTTGGCTCACAGTTTTAAGAATAAAATAAAAAAGAAAGAATAGAGTATATCACACTTAGTAAGATTTAGTATTGTTTCATGGAATTTTGTTACATATGTGCATGTGTATATAGAAAAATGTGTATGATATTTAAAATGTTTAACAATTGGCATGGTGTAGCAATAAATACCCACCACAGACAACAAACACAGTTGTACTGTGAAAGCCAGCTGAAATTCAACTTAGTATGAGTGGACAGGGTTGCGATGTGAGATGTTTACTTATTGATAAAAGTTGTATTCAAAGAATTTGAAAGGCATGGTTCCAGAACAAAACTCAATATATTGATGCATCATATTCTTAAAATATAACATTGCATTAATATAAATGTGCCATACAAAAAAATAAAACTATCTGCTGTCAAGTCAATTCCAAGTCATAGCAACCCCTCCTTGGGTTTCAGAGGCAGTCTCACTACTGAAGTAGATGGCCCAGTTTTCCTTCTGAAGAGTGGCTGCTGGGTTTGAACCACCAGCCTTCTGGTTAGCAGTCAAATACCATACCCACTTGCTAAAGGCGCAGGGAGGCCACATCTTCTGACCTCCTCTAACCGCACAAGAGGAAGACAGAATCACCATCAGTAGCCCAAGACCTATTCCTGAGAGGCCAGACATGCCGCCTCCCCCAAGGCCTTTCACCAACCCTGCCACCAACCATTCCTCCCTAGGTACCCACCACCTCTCTGCTGGGTTTGATAATTCGGTGCAGTGGCCACATAGAACTCACAGATTATGGGATTTATTAGGGAAGCAACAACCTACAATTCAAGTTCAGAAATGCATTCAGTCTCTTGCAGCCAGTCATCTCACTTTGCAGCCAGCAGTCTCTCGTTCAGCAGTGTATGTCTCTCAGGAGCGCATTTCTCTCAGCAGCACATCTTTCTCAGCCAGCAGTCAGAGAGACTCCTTCTGCCTCTAGGAGGGCTCCTTTTGAGCCTGGCAGAGTATCCAAACTAACCAATCCCAACATCAGAATTCTAAACACCTGAGAGAGCGTGAACTTCCCAGGAAATTACTTTGTGCCGCTCCCAACAAAATACCCCAGGTGGATAACTTTAACAATCAGGAGCTCCTCAGTTGCTCATGGCAAATTCCACCTTGGAGTTTACAAAGACTTGGGGCTACAAAAGCCACTATGTAATTTACTACTCCACAGCACTACACCACCAGAGCTCCTTAAATGTGCCATAGTTCATACAATCCTATGTTTTTCTCCCTTTTTTCCTCTGCATTACTCCAAAAGAGAGTACAACACATTCCTACCAGTTAGAAAGGACCTAGAAATTTGGCTACATCCTCATGACATACCTTTCTCACCTGACACACGTTCTTACATATTCATTCATTCTCTCTCTCTCTGCCATTCTCTCCCTCCCTCTTTCACACACACACACACACACACTTATGACTGAGTCCAAAAAGTGGTGAAATCTAGAAAACCCTTTGAGGGGAATAGAAAAGGGAGGCACTTTGTAATCAAACATCTTAAATATCTGTAGTCTCCATTTTTGTGTTTGTGTCTTTGTAAAACTTTTATTATGGTAATTTTCAAACATACACATCAGTAGAGAGAATAGTATAATGAACCCTCTTGTATCTATCATTCAGCTTCAACATTTTGCCAATCTTGTTTCATCTTTAGTTTTTAATGGAGTCATTTTTAAAGGCAAATCCCAGATACGATGTCATCTACTCTCTCTCTTTTTAAAATACAATTTCTTTTAAAAAGAATATGAGAGTTTAATTTCCAGCAGTATCATTGATCAAATATCCGGATGAAATAATTGACTAAAGTGTTTTAAAGTGCTGGATTAAGCTAAGAAAAAAAAAAAAAAAAGAAAACAGGTCTATTGATGAGTTGACAGGAAGGAAAGGAAACCTTTAGGACAAAAATTTAAAATGGCCCTGGGTTGGTAGTGCCCCAGGCCTTAAAACATACAAAAGTTCTTCCTGGAGAGAATTACCTTAAGTTTAGGCCTCCAAGAATTCCCACAGATAAAGCTCTAAGAAATTTGAGCTTAATGTCAAAAACCACAACATATGAGAAAACACTCATAAGGCATCTTTTGATGCACGTAAGTTTTTATGGAATATAGTCAATTTATTAATTTTTCCTTTATAGTCTGTTCTTTACATGTCTTATTTTAAAAATATTTTCTTATCTAAGTTCATAAATAAACTCTCCCATATTTGCTTCTAAACACTTTAAAGCTTTGCTTTGCATACTTAGACCTTTAATCCATCTGGAACATATATGTTTGTGCTTAATGTGAGGAATCTAAAACAGCAATTCACAAATATAAGTACTTCTGGACATGAAATGAATCCAAGATTTTTATGCTTAAGAAAATTATTCCAGAGATAATTTTAATAAATTTGGTTTCCAAAAGCCAGTGCTGTATTGTACCACAACTCCATAGCTTCAATTTTTAACCCTTCATTTACACTATCAATATTAGTTGCAAAAAGAACTGGAAAATGTTTATGCTAAAAGGACGTGGGGGCAGCATCCTTTCACCTCCTCCAATTTCAAGAAGAGGAGATAGAATCACCATCAACAGCCCGAGGCTAATTCCTATGAAGCCAGACATGCCACCACCCAATTCTGACACCAACCTTCCCTCACCTGGCACTTGCTACTGCTCTGCTGGGTTCAGATTCAATAATTTGCTGCAACGGCCATACAGAACTCAGACAATACTCAGGATTATTGGGGTTTATTAGGGAAGTAACAGGCTACAATTCAGGTTCAAGAACATGCTCAGGATACAATTCTTTGATCAGGACAGTCTCCCCTCTATTATGCCCTACGGCATGCCTCTCTGGCCTCTCTGCCTAGCCTCTGCCCCGCTTGGGCAAGTGTTACAAAGCTCTTTAGCTCTGCCAATAGGTACATGTACGTGCACCCCACTCCACCAGCAGGCCTCCTGCCCAAGGACACTCAGCTTTCTTGCTCTCTGGGCCAGCAAGGTTGCCACTCTGTCTTGTGTCTCTTAGGTCCACTGCTGTAGTCTCTCAACTGGGCATCTTAGCTGGAGCGTCTCTGTCGCTGCATCTCTGCCAAGAAGGTGTAGCACAGGGATCTTGGGTTCAAGAATGCACTGCATTCCAACTCCAGGTCTTCTCTCTTGATGGCAGTGAGATGCCCCCCTCTGCTTCTGTTGTTATGTGCTGTCGAGTCTAGGAAGGCTCATTTTTTAAGCCTGGCAGAGTGATAAAACTAACCAATCCCAATACCAGAGTTGTACACGCCTTATGTGCTTGGTCCCAACCAGTAATCTGGTGGAAGACTATGGCTAGAAAAGCCATACCAAGTAATTCATTGTACCACGGTTTATTTTCCTCAAGGCTTAAACCAGAGAACCTTTCCTGAAATCCATTTTCTACCTCCACAATTTTAGGAAGGTAGCTTACTTGACCATCACTTTCATTTCTAGGAACCAGCCTCATTGTAAGAATATGGGACACATTACTCTTCACCCAATTAGTGGATAGAATCATACATACATGCCACTATTGTTAATGCCCTTGCAGAGAAATATGCTTGGATTAATTAGAACTTCAAACCTAAGAGCCAACTCTTTGGTTCATTCTTTACCAGTGAGCTAAGGTAGAAGTTTTTTCTTGGATGACATGAACAATCTGATTCTTAATTTTAATCAATAAAACAAATTACTCTCTATTTTCTTCTACTCCATGTTCCTTAAAAAAGTAGTGTGTGATAGTTAATTACATAGTAAATAATTTTAAAATGGTGTCAACTTCCTTCCAGATGAGTGGATTTTGTAAGCAGTTTATGGTTGATAGAATTCAATACTACTGCAAATGTTTTCTATCCCTTTATAAAATATTCAGCCATTAGCTGAAAAGAGACAAAACTTCAATCTACCTAGCAAGTTTACCTACCTGCTACTGCTCCTTTTCATATGTAAAAAATATTTGTTTCTATTGATGTATTTTTTTTTTTTAAATTGTGATTTGGGTGAAAATTTGCAGAGCAAATTCACTTTCCATACAACAGTTCACATATACTTTTTGTCTCATGACATTGACTACAATTTACCACAATGCAACAGCTCCCCTCCCACTTCCTCCACATAGTTACCTCTTCCCT
>NW_006922231.1:535636-538985 GCF_000298275.1 Orycteropus afer afer | reverse complement strand
CTATGAGTCAGAGTCCTAACAACAAGCTTGTTAAAATAAAGAGGCTAACTGCAGCTGTAACAGAATATTATTAGCTCCTTGCAGAATGCTTTGTGAAAAAACACATGTCAGAATGTGACAAAATAAGCTTACTAATGTTAAAAAGATGTTTAAGCTTTTAGTTTAACACACTCTTTGTAATTTTTGCCATATTTTCACCCTGAGGAACCTGTGAGCGCAAATCTTTTGTTAACTACACCTTCTATAACCCTCACTGTTCTCCCTGAAATTTGGAGCATTGTAGCAATCTGCATGGATGTCTGTGAATGTTTCCCGTTTTCATATTTTCATTCCTTCAATAAAACCTTTTGTTTTTAATTCTAGCGGACTGTAAGTCTGGTATTCTATGACAATTGTAACCTCTAAGGCTGGCAGAAATGGATGTATAGAGTCACATTACAGGTGAAGCACATTAGAATCACCTGGTGCGCTTTCAAGACCATCCACACCCAGGTCACACCCTCAAACCAATTACTTCAGATTCTTTGGCTATAGAAGCAGGTTTTCCTTTTTTTTTTTTTTAAACTCTTCACGTGGTTTCATTGTGCAGCGAAAGTTTTCATTTCATTAGAATCAATTTTCTTCAGCTGCTGGGCAGGGTGATAACCAAGTCACTTACTGGATTCCAAATGACTTTTGAGCTATAAACTGCATTCCAGTCCCCTTGAAACCCTGACAGAGCTATAGTAAATGTTTTCCCCCTGTGGTTTTGCTTTGCATTACCTTCTACCTTGTTTAATTTCTACCTATAACATCACAATATCTTAAATTCATCTTAAGTTTATAAAATATTCTAAGTTCTCACAATAGACCTTTAACTGACTCAGTTAACCTGCATTAGTTTCTATTCTTATAACCTCAATGGGCCTATCTGACCCAACACAATTAAAAAAAAAAAAAATCTAAAGTTTGTTCCTTTGAACTTGGTTTCTTTTTCTTCTTTCTAATTTCTAGACTAGTGGTTCTCAAAGTGGAGCTCCCACACTTGTACTAAAGCTCTCAGCTGGGCCCCACCCCTGGCCTATGAAATAGAACCTTTAGGGGTGGGGATCCCCAATGTGTGTTTTAACGAGGCCTCCAGGTGATTCTGAAGCATTTAATGTATGGGAACCTCTGCTCTGGATATGCTAACTGAAGGCAGCTACTAATTAGAAGCAGCACCTTAGCCAAACTTTTTTTGTCTTTGAGTCTCAGTTTTGTAATTTGCAAAATAAAGAACTAAAAGTGCTTTCTAAGGACTTTTCCAGCAGTCAAATTTTGTAGTTGTGTCTAACTTGACTCAGAATGGTAACGGCTGATAATTTGGAGAGCTATTAAAACCATAATGCCTTTATTGGAAATATTTTCTAGATGTTAAGCCTAAAACAGATCCACATCACCCTTTGTCCATTACCCAGAACTGGCAATCTGCATTGTCTTGTACTAAGTTCCTGCTTGGAACCAGTAACTATGGAATGAATGCCCCTCTTTGAAAACAAGACTGAAGCGCTAGGAAATTTTTCCTACTTCTTTTGGCTGCTGTTCTTTAATATTTATGGTCTTAATTTGCTGAAGCTTTTCTCAAAGCTGAGCCAGAAAACCTTTTTTTCCAAAATTCAGTAATTTTTTTTCTCTCCTTGAAATCATTTTTTGAATTTAAAATTTGGGGATCCCAAGAAATACCCAGAGAAAGCTTTACTGCTTTTGTATTAGTAGAAAAACAAATAGCTTCTATGTTGCTGCTGTTATATCCGGTCAAGTAGGACCTGACTCCTAGTGACCTTCCTTGGATGTCCGAGGCGGTATCACTATGGAAGTAGATCGCCCAACCTTCCTTCCAAGGAGTGGCTGGTAGGTTTGAACCGCCAGAGAACCTTTTCCCCTCTTCACAAACGCTATTTCACAAAATACAAGCTCTATGAAATGGTAGTTGGAAGGAAGATGGGGCAATCTACTTCCATAGTGATACTGCCTCGGAAACCCAAGGCGGGGTTGCTATGAGTCGGGTCCCACTCGACGGCAGGTAACAACAACAACATGAAATGGTAGGAGTTTATTATAGGCCAGGCTCTCACTTTGTAACTATAACTCAGATGTCCTCTAAAGTACATGCAAAAACAGATGGTTCTGTGTTCCTGTCTCTTTTGGGTTAGTTGGTTTTGCCCTAGCGATCCCAGATTTCCACTGGCCACCTCTTGCTCCGCTCCTTCTCAGTCATTAAATAGTCAACTTACCTGAATAATGGTTCCTTCTCCATCAGAGCCAGGGACAAAATGGGTGACCCAGGCCTCTCCTCCCCACATTTCTGGTTCCTTTCATCTCACCAGGACTTCCTTACAACAGTGTATAATTGTTTCCTCTGGAGGGTGAGAGAAATTTCCAAAGGGATTTTGTACCACGGGAAAAGGGCCAAGTGCCTGCTAACTAGGACTTGGCCAGAGTCCTATAGGGATACCATCAAGTAAGAGAGAGCCTTTCACGGAGGGGGTGTCCTCCTCTATCCCAGAGAGCCTGCTCTGTAGTCTTTCTGTGCTGTCCAGCTCCCCCAGCCAACCAGGCCCTACCCATAAGGAGCAATCACAAATACTCCTTGAGCTTGAGAAATGATGAGCATTTTCTTCCTTTTTGACTTTGTAATTGCAGATCTTTGCATATTTCACAGTAATATTTTGTCTTCTCAAGCTGAAAACATCTTCAGTTCAGCTCTTTTATTTCATCATTTCTTTCATTCCCTTTAGCTACTCTGTTGAAGGACCAGAGAAGCCTTTTTGCTGAAAAACTGTAGAAATGTAACAAACCAACAGCTACTCTATGGTTAGAGTAGATATTAACCACATGATTAACTCTATTTTTTATTTTGCCTGCTCCCCTCTTCCATCTACATAAATAAGATAGTTACATTATATTGTTCTCCTCACACATTCCTTTGGGCATCTGGCTTAAACTCACATTTACAGCTGAAGATTGCAGTTTCTGGAGCAAGACCTTGAGAAAGGAGACAAGGAGCCTGGAGCAACCAAGATAAAGGAGAAACAAAGACATCCCTGGCAGACTGAGAGGCCTGAGGGTGCCCACTCCCAACACTCTCCTCCTTGTAGCATTAACCTTTCTAGGCAGGTGCAAGACACTTGAAGGACATTTTCTCCTGACCAATGACAGCTTTTTATCACTGACCAGAAGAATAGCAGAGAGGTCACAAGGCAACAACAACTCATCCTGATAACAAGAAAAAATCATTATCAGCATTCCTCAAAACCTCCTCCCCTTATCCCAATTCCCTTTAGAAACCCTAACCATTTCTCGGCTCTGGGAGACAGACTTTTTTTTTTTT
>NW_006922231.1:521182-532266 GCF_000298275.1 Orycteropus afer afer | reverse complement strand
GCACCATTTATTAAACAAACATTCTCTTCCCCATTTAATGGATTTGGGGCCTTTGTCAAAGATCAGCTGACTATAGGTCGATAAGAGACAGACTTTTTGAGAAGCGATTTTCTCTGTCTCCTTGAGTATCAATACTCAATAAATTATCTTGCTTTCTCACTTCAACCTGCTGTGATAATTGGCTCTGTGTGACAAGGGATAAGAACCATGTTGTTTCTACAACTCTAGGTTCAAGAGCAAGTTTCAGAGTCTCTTCTGATATCCATTTTAGTCTTTTCTTTCTTTCTTGTGTTTTTAGTGACCTTTTGCTTTCTTCATGTATGATGTTCTTGATGTCTGGTCTTGAGTCATTGGTGTTTAATGTGTAAAATCTATTCTTCAGGTGCTCTCTAAATTCAGGTCATATTTTGGATCTCATGGACTTGTTTTAATTTTTTTCAGCTTCAACTTGAATTTGCATATGAGCAATTGATGGTCTGTTCCACAATCAGCTCGTCGCCTTATTTTGACTGATGATATTGAGCTTTTCCATCGCCTCTTTCCACAGATGTAATCAATATAATTCCTGTGTCTTCCATCTGGTAAGAGCCACATGAATAGCCACTGTTTATGTTGCATAAAAAAGGTATTTGCAAGGAATAAGTCATTGGCCTTGCAAAATTCTATCATGCAAACTCCAGCATCATTTCTATCACTGAGGCCACATTTTCTAATTACCAATGCTTCTTTTTTGTTTCCAACTTTCACATTCCAATCACCAGTAATTATCAATACATCTTGATTGCATGTTTGTTCAATTTCAGACTGCAGAAGTTGGTAAAAATCTTCAATTTCTTAACCTTTGGCTTTAGTGGTTAGTGCATAAATTTGAATTATAGTAGTGTAAAATGGTTATCCTGGTAGGCATATGGATATCATCCTATCACTGACAGCACTGTACTTCAGAATAGACTTGAAATGTTCTTTTTGACAATGAATGTGATGCTATTCGTCTTCAATTTATCATTCCCAGCATGTTGTTGTTGTTATTTGCCATCGAGTCAGACCTGACTCATAAAAACCCTTCCTTGGGTTTCCAAGGCGGTATCCCTACAGAAGTAGATTGCCCAAACTTCCTTCCAAGGAGTGGCTGGTAGGTTTGAGCCACCAGCCTTCTGGTTAGCAGTCAAATGCTTTAGGCACTACACAGGAAAACTGAAATTTTTTAAAGTATTCTAGAAGTTGAGATCATATATAATTTTCACTTCAAGAATTTGGAGAAAAACATTTTCTTTCTTTCCATCAATAATCTTTCCAGGACTTTTTATCCATTTATTCATCACTATCACTAAGGATGACCTTCATGTTTTAAAATGTAATTTTTAAGTAACTACCTTATTTTAAGACAATTCCACTAAATCCTGATAGTTTTTAGATGCTAACAGTTACTAAAGACATTATTCTAGATTATGTGCCTTTTCTTTGTGAGATGGGAAGGGAAACATTGGAGAGTTTTAGCAAAGAGGTAGTAGGCTTTCAGCTTTTGGATTAAATGGATCAACTCTAGTCTGTTGAAAATTGCCTGAGAGGTAGAATCAGGAGGGGACCAGGGCTGAAGCAGGAAGGCTCCTGTGTCATTGCCAAGACTCTGAGTTAAGTGCCCGGGACCAAGTGCTCACACTGGGGAAAGTTAGCTCACTTCCAGGCGAGTTATCAGTCCATAGGGTGATTCTCTCTTCAGCAGGGACAGTGAGCATGGAAAGCAATCTAAGACCAGAAAATTGAGTCTTTGGTGGAGCAAACGCTTAAACACTCAACCCACTAACCAAAGGGTTGGCAGTTCAGACTCACCCAGAGACATCTCAGAAGAAAGGCCTGGAGATCCGCTTGGACTGCACTGCTATGGAGCACAGTTCTACTCTACAACACTTGAGGGTGTCCATGACTTGGAACTGATTCAACAGCAACTGGTTGGTTGCTTAATTGGTCGTATTATGAGCCAGGTACCAGAGATAACGTGCTGAAAAATATCATGGCGTCCTGTTCTCTGGCCGTGTATGTTGAGAATGCAGCATGATTAAGCAGTTATTAACCCTACATTATCAAACTCTCATCACTCATCTCTTGCCTACACAAGAGGAGACCAGAGGTTCTACAAGGGGAATTTGTAAGAGCAGAGTGCACTTTGATAAAAATTTGTCAGTGACACTTTACAACTGGTTTCCATCTCTAAAATATATTATCAAAGCACCTACATTTTCATGAAATAGTTTAATGTCTATTTTCTAAATTTAATTTTGGAATTATATGGAATGTTTTTGTCATGAGTTGTAAAGTATTAAAAAAAACAAACTGCTATCGAGTGGATTCTGAGTCATAGTGACCTCTCTCCCCCTCCATTGGGTTTCCAAGGTGGTAAATCTTTATGGAAGTAGATTGCCCCCCCCCATGGGGGTCCCTATGAGTTGTAGTCAACTCCATGGCAGTGGGTTTTGTTTTCCTTTTTTGGTTAGTGAAGTATGGACCCTGCTTCATTTTTTTTTCCCCAAATGGCTGATCAGATCAACCCAATAAAATTTATTGAGTAGGTTTTCTTTTCCCTATAAAGTGCCAAAATGATTTATGGGTGTTCATTGTAAAGAATTAATCCTGGAAGATTCTTAAAGCCAGGCTTAGGTAAGGCAACTGGAAATGTAAGGTATCATCATCATGGAACAGGGTGGTTGTGGTGGAATGACTGAGTTCTCACTATTTTGTAGAACTCACTATTCTCTCCACTGGGATATAACTTGCTCAGCATCTCCTGATCAAAGGCTAATAAGTGAAGGGTAGCTCAGAGGCAACAGAGAGTGTGCAGTACTGTTTGCCAGAAGATGTCTCTGTATCACAACTAGCACTTGCAGGAACACCATTAAGAACTGCTGTCACCGAAGCTATTTTGTTCATTTCCACACCCCAGTAATTATTTACTAGGCTGTATCCTGTAAAGCATTTGACTGCTGACCAGAAGGCTGGCAGTTCAAACCTATCAGCTGTGCCTTGGAAGGAAGATTGGGCAATCTACTTCTGCAGTGATACCCCCTCAGGAAGGGTCTCTATGAATCAGATCCCATTCCATGGCAGTGAGTTAAGCTGTATCTAACTGATTCTTCTTTTCTTCCCTTCAACTCAAAGGGACTCTCATTGCGTTTCCAAGGGGGTAAATCTTTATGGAAGTAGATCAGAGCAGTCTTGTGGCTTTAAACTGCCAACATACTCGTTAGCAGTCAAATGCCTTAGTCACTATGACACCCAAGCACCTTCCATCCAAGCAATAATTTCATCATGTCATTACACAGGAGAGGTTTGGTTGGGTTTTTCAATTACTTTTTAATTTTTTTTTTTTTAAACTGTGAAACAACATTTATTCTTAAGTGTGATGTGTTTTGCCATTTTCTGCTCTTTGGAAGGGTGATGGTAGAATCTAGTCTTGACTCTCCAAATTACTTTTTGTTGTTGTTGTTTTTAAATACATTTTATTGGAATATAATTTAGGTACAGTGAAATACACAAAACTAAACTGACATGGGTGAATGGTTTTATTTATTTATTTATTTTCAGTGTTTCCTCCCCTCCCCTCTTCCCCCTGGTAACCAAGGAGGAAAATTTCCTTCCATATATAAACCTTTCCTTTTTTAATATATAAATAAATAAATATATATATCATATATATCATACAGTATAACTTTCCTCAAGGCAAATCTTTATATTATTTTTCCTTGACTTTTTATAATAATGAGCTAATATTATATTTGTCCTTTAGTAATTGACTAATTTTACTCAGCATAATGTCCTCCAAGTTCATCT
This sequence comes from Orycteropus afer afer, assembly GCF_000298275.1. NCBI lineage: Eukaryota > Metazoa > Chordata > Mammalia > Tubulidentata > Orycteropodidae > Orycteropus > Orycteropus afer. Next base: position 528,441 of record NW_006922231.1, on the reverse strand, counting down.
ATGTTATGCGGTGTTTTGCCGATTCTATACTATTCTATAGTTTTGCATAGTATTCCATTGTGTGTATGTACCATAGCTTGGTTATCCATTCTTCTGTTGAATGGTACATAGGTGTTTCCATCTTTTTGCTATTGTAAATAGTGCTGCGATGAACATAGGTGTGCTTTTATCTGTTCTTGTCCTTCTTTAGGATATATACCCAGAAATGAGATTGCTGGGCCAAATGATATTTCTTATTCCAGCTTTTTAAGGAATCGCAATACCATTTTCTACAATGGTTGTATCATTTTACAGTCCCACCAGCAGCGTATGAGAATCCCAATCTCTCCATATCCTTGCCAGCATTTGTTATTTTCTGTCTTGTTGAACTTTGCCATTAGTGCTGGAGTGAGATGGTATCTCATTGTTGTTTTGATTTGCATCTCTCAGATGGCTAATGATTGTGAGCATTTCTTCATGTATTTGCTGGCTGCCAGAATGTACTTTTTGGTGAAGTGTCTATTCAAGTCTTATGCCCATTTTTTAATTGGATTGTTAATCTTTTTGTTGTTGAAGTGTTGGAGTTTTCTATAAATTTTAGAGATAAGTGTCTTGTCAGATATGTCATTTCCAAATATTTTTTCCCAATCTGTGGTTCTCTTTTTACTCTTTTGGCAGTGTAATTATTGACAAGTATGAATTTGTCATCTTGTTATGTACTTTTTCATGGTGTTGCTGATTTCTTTGTTCCATATAATATTCTCTGTTGTGCTAGTTTTGTTTATGAATCATATCACTTCCTTCATTGCTATTGTTTTAGTATTTGCTAAATATTTGTGCTGGTCCTCTTTTTAATTTTGATGTGAAGGTTTATAATTTTTCTTTGAGGTTACCCTGTTATTTAAAATTTTTTTCTCAGGTTTAGAACAGTCCATTCTATCTTGCAATTGTCTTGACTTCCCTGCCATTTAGAAGTTCTGTAACTACACATTTTTCCCTCTTTTTGGTTTGTAGTCGTCCTCATTTGCTAATTGATATCTCTGGTTCCCTGTTTACAGTCCTGTAGGCTTATTTACTTTGGATACTTCCATAACTGGGTTTGGTTTCTGGGTTATGTCATCATGTGTGTTAATGGTCAGTTGTTAGCTGTTGTTGGTTCTCTGTCCAAAGGACCCCCTTTAGCATCTCTTGTAAGGTTGGTCTGGTTTTAACAAATTCCCTTAATTTCTGCTTATCTGTAAATGTCCTAATTTCACCATCATATTTGAGGGACAATTTTGATGGGTATATAATTCTTGGTCAGAATTTTTTTCCTTTCAGTGTTTTATATATACCATCCCGTTGTCTTCTCACCTGCATGGTTTCTGCTGAGAAATCAGAGCTTAGTTCTATTGGTTGCCCCTTGTAGGTAACTTTTCATTTCTCCCATGTTGCTTTCAGGATTCTTTCTTTGCCTTGGTTTTGGTGAGTTTGGTGATGATATATCTTGGTGATTTTCTTTTGGTCTATCCTGTTTGGGGTTTGTTGGACTTCTTAAATGTATATATTCTCATCTTTCATCATACCAGGGAAATTCTCTTCCAACAAATCTTTGACAATTTTCTCTGTGGTTTTATTTGTCTCTTCCTATTCTGGAATTCCAATTACACATAAGTTATTCCTTTTGATAGTATCCCACATGATCCTTAGGCTTTCTTCATTTTGTTTTGATCTTTTTCTGATTGATCTCTTTTCAAGAAAGTATTCCAAATAATCTCATTAATTCTACCTTCCATTGATTCAATTCTGCACCTTTGCCCTTTCAATGTATTATCTATTTCTGAAAATTTAGTATTAATCTTTTGGATTTCTATCTGTAGATTTTGTATCATTTCTAATTTTTCATTTATTTTGTCATTTTCTTCTTGTATTTTCTTTTGAATTTGCTCTAGAGCTTTCTCTGTGTTTTCTTCAATTTTGTCAGTGTTTTCCTTGATCTGTCTCTCAATCCATTGAAGGTACCTAAATGCAATTCTTTTCAATTCCTTATCAGGGAGTTCCAATATTGCTTCTTCCTCAGGGATGTGTTCTGGGTTTGTATCCTGGTGCCTTGTTTCTCTTGCTTTATCTTGCTTCTTTGTGTGGACTGTGATGCTCTGTTGTCTCCGAGGCATTGTGGTGTTTTTGTGCTTATATTCAATTGGTGATTGTATGTTGGAATGACTTGCCTACAATTTTTGTTTTCTTTGGATGTTATCTATGTAAGCAGGGTACTGTGCCCCACTATTTGCTAGTTGGCAGCACTTATATCCTCACCACCTGTCTCTTTTCCCATTTTCAGCCTCTTGTATGTCCCTGCTGTCCTTGGCAAATGGAGCCTATTCTTAGGTCCCTGGAATCCAAATTAGAATACTGTCACTTTAAATATCCAAAATGGCCACCACTTGTAAACAATCAAAATGGCTGTGCCCTCCACACTGTCCATGTCTCAGGTTTTCTCCCTCCTTGTTGTTTCCCTTCCTAGTCATAGGCCACCAGTGCAGTCATCCCTGCAGCCCTTGGCAATTAGGGCTCATCTTTAGGTCAATTCTCAGGTCCCATCACCACTTGGAAGTATTCAGGCTGTTGGTGTTGTCAGAGTAGTTGATAGTCTGCAGCTCCTTGCATCTCAGTACTCACTGTTTTCATTCAGGTTTTTCCACAAGTTGGTGCCTAATCCACGTTTGTATACTTCCTTTCAAAGCTCAGGGCTATGGGATTATCTTCTGTATTTTTGTCAATTAGTTTCTCTTTTCTTTGTTGAAGAGGGTCTGTGTAGCTTGTCTGCCTATTCTGCCACCTTACTGGAAGTCTTCCACTTTTTAATTCTTTTCTTTCTTTCTTTTTTTTTAAACTCTTGAGGTAGTTTTAAAATTAATTTCTTTTACAGTAGGTATTTAAACATTCTCAGTAAATGCGAGGAACTTTCCTAAAAGAGGGGATAATGTATATTTTACTATTTTTCAGGATAAAGTCATTGTGTGGAATCTAATATCAAAGAACAAATCTGTTGGAATTCTGAGAAGATATATCAACATTTGGCATTTAAAGGGACAGTTCCCTACACTGGAGCTATAATGCCTAAGAAAGGCTTTGCCAGGTGGTCTGATCAGGTGAAAGCAAAAGTGCATGAAAGTGGGCAGGAAGCAGGTGCTCAGGCACATTTCACTCTAATTTGGCACATATTCTGGGGAATTATTTTGCCTCAGATTATTTTCTTCTACTAGGGAAAAATGGTCATAGTAAATGGCCCTCATAAACTTCATATGGGTTATACATGCACAGAAGAGAATACACCTCTGCAACCCAGCCCATCTGGGTGTGTTCTAGACAGAGGAAAATGGTGTTTTCAACTGTTCATCTTCTGCTTATATGGACTGTTGTTGTTAGGTACAACTGAATCAATTCAGACTCGTAGCAATCCTATGAACAAGAAAACAAAACAAAACACTGCTTGGTCCAGTGCTATTCTCACAATCATTGCTTTGTTTGAGCCAATTGTTGCAGCCACCGTGTCAAACCATCTCATTGAGACTCCCTATTTTTAGCAGACCCTCTACTTTACCAAGTATAACATCCTTTTCTGCAGTATGGATTGTTCCGCAGTACGGATTACATCTCAACATAAAGAAAACAAAAATCCTCACAACTGGACCAATGAGCAGCATCACAATAAATGGAGAGAAGATTGAGGTTGTCAAAGAATTCACGTTGCTTGGTTCTATAATCGATGCCAACGGAAGCAGCAGTCAGGACATTAGACGACGTGTAGCATTGGGAAAGTCAACTGCGAAGGAACTGTTTCAAGTGCTGAGGAGCAAGGATATCTCCTTGAGGACTAAGGTGCGCGTGACACAAGCCATGATATTTCCAATCACCTCGTATGCATGTGAGAGCTGGACAATGAATAAGGAAGACCGAAGAAGAGTTGATGCTTTTGAGTTGTGGTGCTGGCGGAGAATGCTGAAAGTACCATGGACTGCTAAAAGAACTAACAGATCTGTCCTGGAGGAAGTGCAGCCAGAATGCTCCTTGGAAGCAAGAATGGCCAGACTTCGTCTCACCTATTTTGGTCATGTTGTAAGAAGGGACCATTCCCTGGAGAAGGATGTCATGCTTGGTAGGGTGGAGGGTCGACGAAAGAGGGGGAGGCCTTCAAGGAGATGGATTGATACGGTGGCTGCGATGATGGGCTCAAGTATAGCAGGGATTGTGGGGCTGGCGCGGGATCGGGCAGTGTTTCGTTCTGCTGTGCATGGGGTTGCTATGAGTCGGAAACGACTCAACGGCACTTAACAACAACAATATCCTTTTCCAGGGACTGGTGCCTCCTGATAATACATTCAAAGGACATAAGATGAAGTCTGACACCCTCGCTTCTAAGGAAGCTTCTGGCTGTACTCCTTCCAAAAAAGATTTGCTTATGCTTCTGGCAGTCCATGGTATATGCAATATTATTCTTCACCAAAAACATACTTCAAAGGTATCAATTCTTCTTCTGTCTTCCTCATTCAATGTCCAGCTTTCACATATATATGAGGCGATTGAAAATACCATGGCTTGGATCAGGCACACCTTAGTACTCAAAATGACATCTTTCTTTGCTTTTTAACACTTTCAAAAGAGTCTTTTGCAGCAGATGCACAATGCAATACATTGTTTGATTTCTTGACTGTTGCTTCCATTGTTGTTGATTGTGGATCTAAGTAAAGGGAAATTCTCGACAACTTCAGTCTTCTCTGGATTTATCATCATGTTTCTTATTGGTCCAGTTGTGAAGATTTTCATTTTGTGTTCAAGGTGCAATCCATAGTGAAGGCTGTAGTCTCAGATCTTCATCAGTAAATGCTTTAAGTCCTCTTAACTTTCAGCAAATAAGGTTGTGTCATCTGTGCACCACAGGTTGTTAATGAGTCTTCCTCCAATTCTGATTCTGCGTTCTTCTTCATATATGGTCCAACTTCTCAGATTATTTGCTCAGCATACAGGTAGAATAAGTATGGTGAAAGGATATAGCCCTGATGCATACTTTTCCTGACTTTAAACCATGGAATATCTCTTTGTTTTGTTCTCATGACTGCTTCTTGGTCTATGTTCTGCATGAGTACAATTAAGTGTTTTTGAATTTCCATTCTTCACAATGTTATACACAGAATGTATAACAATGTTACACATAGAATTTGATATGGTCCAGAGTAAAGAAAATTGACAATCAGTGCTTCTGTTTGGACTTTGTGTAGCTAAAAGGTAGCCATCAGGGCTGCATTCGCCATTGTTGGAAAGATAGAATAGTGGATCAAAGAATGAAAAAGAGAAACCGACTCTGCATCGTAAAGCACTCCCCCATTAAGGGAAAGAGAATCATCTAGTGAGGTTGCACTTAGGGAGCAGTTCTCATTTTTCACAAAGCTTTAGACTCTATCATCTCTGATTATCCTTTAAGAATGGATATGACAGATTGTATAAGCATATCTTTATCTTGATTCTGGAGAGAACTCTGAAAAGAAACCAAAGACTTGGTATGTCAATGCCTACCTAAGGTAGATAAACTCTTTCCCTCACCATAAATTAGGTTTTAGGGAAATTTCTGTGGCAAATTATTGTCTTCAAGATGCCATTGGGGAGGGATTGGGATTGTAGTCTATTAAGGGATTTTCTTGAAGGACGGAGGTATGATTTCTACTGTGGGATATTGAAGAAACTGGCTCTCTTTCTCTCTTTCTGAAGAAGAGAGTAGACAATAAGACAAGAAAATGATTGTACACAGGGAAAGGTTTATTATTTTTTAAATCTAGGAAGAGTCATAATTAGTATATAAAGTTTTTCCTCTACAATGAAATTTGCTCTAATCACTCACAGCTCTTTAGTAAACTTGTTTATATGAGTACAGTCTTATATTGGTGATATTATCTTTGCATCTAAAATTTGAACACTGAGAAATAAATCCCAGGAAAAAGACAGATCAAATATCAGGTCTATTACTGAAAAAGCTGGCCTGGAGAATGTGACTGCCTACATGAGCCCAGTAAAATCACAGAATCATGAGAAATAATAGCTTGTTGTATTAATTTGCCTCATGTAGGGTGGTTTGTTACTAAGCAAAAGTTAACTGAAACAGCTTGGAAGGCGGGTTGGGTCAGGGGATGCAGTGCCAGTTTTGGGCTACATAAGCTTGATATAAAGAGAAATGTGCCTAGACTGGACCTGCTCTAATTTTTAAAAAATAGCCTCCTTAACAGCAGAACACCATGATGATGTTCTGGTGATTCTGGCTTGGTTTGTGTCAGTGAGTGGTGAGGATCATGAGAATTTCCATCCTTTCATTTCATAGTGCCTAAAGCATTTGACCACTAACCAGAAGGCTGGAGGTTCAAACCCACCAGCTGCTCCTTGGAAGGAAGATTGAGCAATCTACTTCCACAGTGATACTGCCTCAGAAACCCAAGGAGTGGTTGCTATGAGTCAGGTTTGACTCGATGGCAGTGAGTTTGGTATTTTTGATATTGTCATTATTGTTGGCAAGATTGGTGACAACTGTCCCTTTTATCCTTTTTATAAATGAAGTCTCCCTGTTATTGTTATCACTTTTTTAAAAAGCAGAATCTTATTGTGTTTTAAGGAGCTCTGGTGGCACCGTGCCTGAGGCATTTGACTGCTAACTGGAAGGTTGGTGGTATAAACCCACCAGCCACTCCACGGAAGGCAGATGAGGCAATCTACTTCAAAGATTTACTGCCTAGGAAACCCAGTAGGGGTCACTATGAATTGGAATCAACTTGATGGCAGTGTGTTGGGTTTGGTTTGGTTTTATGTTTTAGGGTGAAAGTTTACACAGCAAATTAGTTTTCTCTTTAACAGTTTTTATAAAAATTGTTTTGTTCCATGCAATGGTTACAGATTTTATGATGTGTCAGCATTCTCATTATTTCCATTCTGTTTGTTCTGTTTCCATTCTTACTTCCCTTCTCATGTTTGCTTTTGGGTAAATATTGACCATTTGGTCTCATGTATCTAATTTTGTAAGGGTGCATGTTATTCAAAGGTGTTATTATTTATTTTAGAAGCCAATCTAATTTGGCTGAAAGGTGACCTGCAGAAATAACTTCAAGTTCAAGTTTAAAGGGAATTTTAGTATGATAGTCTAGTCTCTATTGGTTCCATAGGTGTGGCCATGTTTAGGAATTTGAGTTGTGTTTATGTTTTTCTCCCATTCTAATAAGAACTTCTATAATGTCCCTGGGAGCTCTGGTAGCATAGTGCCT
>NW_006922231.1:518489-520682 GCF_000298275.1 Orycteropus afer afer | reverse complement strand
AGGTTGGGCAATCCTACTTCTGTAGTGATACTGCCTCGGAAACCCAAGGAGGGGTCACTATGAGTCGGGTTTGACTCGATGGCACATAACAACAAATGGTTTCAAAACTTTTGACCCAGTAAACTAATCCTGAGAGTTATTTGGGTATTTCTAGAAAGCATCTGTAACTGTGCCCCTATGTCACTCAGTTTTAACTCTCATCATTGTGTACTGGTCACAAAGAAGCTTTGAAGCAAAACCCACAACTTCAGGTTGTCAGCTTAACTCTGATGCTTTTAACAGCCACATGTACATTACCAAGAATCTGGATTCTCAAAATTCTGGTAAGATGGCAGAATAAGCAGAAAGACTGCACAGACCCTCTTCAACAAAGCAAAGGGGAACCAATTAACACAGATACAGAAGATAATCCTGGACCCCTGAGCTTTGAAGGGAAGGATAGAGAATTGGATTAAACTCCAACTAGCAGAAAAATTTGCATGAAAATACTAAAAAAGGAGGCATATGGAGCTGCAGTCTGGCAGCTAGCCAGGGACTACCCAGAGGACTGTTTTGGTGGTTGGGGAATAAAAGGAGAAGCAGAAAAGAGGAAGGTGGGCTGAGCTGTGGACTTTTGCCTGTCCACAGGGCACAGCCATTTTGAATGTTTACAAGTGGCCTGACCATTTTGGATATTTAATGTGACAGTGTTTCCCAGATTCCAGGGACTTAAGAACAGGCTCCACTTGCTGGGAACCGCAAAGACATCCCAGATGCACGGACTATTAGAAAGGTGCGACATTCCCCTTGTTACTCTTATACCTCAACACCCTGTTGGTGAACGGAGGTGCAGCCATCCCTCACTCCCACCCATCTTCTATGCTGGCAGGAATTCCATCCCAGTCTGTGTGTGCCCATGGAGCCTGGGTGCCTTGCCCCGGCCTGTCTAGATATTTTTTTTTTTCTTTTCTCTTTTTTTTTAGTTTGTTTGTTTTTGTCTGTTTTAAAATTGCTACTATTATTATTACTTTTCTCCTTTTTATTATCATTCTTTTTTCTTCTCTTCCCAGGTTCTAGTTTTCAGCTTTTTTTCTTTTCCCTGTTCCTGGTTCCAATTTTATTATTATTTTCTTTCTTTCTTGTGGGAAACCCTGTTTCTTCTTTTTCTTTTTATGTTTTTCCCATTTTTTTCTTCATTATTCTCTGTCTCTACTTTTTTCTCTTACTGCCCTCTCCCCAGGTATTGTGGTGTTTTTTGTTTTGCTTTGTTTTTGTTTTTTTCCCTTTTCTCTTTTTTGGTTACTGTACCTGTGTGATTACACGGTGTGGTTTTTGTCCATTTGCTTTTACTTTTGTTGATGGTTATTCAATAGTTATTTTTGTCTACCTGAGTGGGAGACAGTAAAAGTCCCCATATGACATAACTACACCCACACCTCCTGCAGCTTCACTTACTGAGTGAGAGTCACTACCTCCTTCTCTACCAATGGGCCTATGATAAACAACCACCAAGAAGAGCTTGACTCACCCACAGCTGCTCTTTACAAACAGTTAACAGAGATCTAAATAAAACAACGTCATAATGTCTTAGAGAAAATAGATCATCACAGTCCACACAAAGAAGCAAGATAAAGTGGTAGAAACAAGGGAGCAGGATACAGTCCCAGACCACATCCCTGAGGAAGAAACAGCATTGGAACTCCTGATAAGGAATTCAAAAGAATCATATTTAGGTAGATTCAAAGGATTGAGAGACAGATCAAGGGAAACACAGACAAATCCCTAGAAGAATCCTGGAAGAAAATACAAGAACAAAATGGCAAAATAAATGAAAAATTAGAAATGATTCAAAATCTACAGATGGAAATCAAGAAGATTATACTAAATTGTCAGAAATAGATAACACATTGAAAGGGCAAAGGAGTAGAATTGATGCAATGGAAGACTGAATTAATGAGATTAAAGACAAATACCTGAATACTTCTATGGAAAGGGATCAATCAGAAAAAAAGATCAAAATGAAGTGAAGAAAGCCTAAGGTTCATGTGGGATACTATTAAAAGGAATAATACATGTCATTGGAATTCCAGAACAGGAAGAGAAGAATAAAATCACTGAGAAAACTGTCCAAGATTTGTTGGAAGAGAACTTCCCTGATATGATGAAAGATGAGAATATATCCATTCAGGAAGTCCAATGAACCCCAAACAGGAT
>NW_006922231.1:517720-518344 GCF_000298275.1 Orycteropus afer afer | reverse complement strand
AGAATTATATACCCGGCAAAATTGTCCCTCAAATATGATGGTGAAATTAGGAGATTTTCAGATAAGCAGAAACTAAAAGAATTTATTAAAACCAGACAAATCTTACAAGATATACTAAAGGGATTCTTTTGAACAGAGAGCCAACGATAGCAAACAACAACAGGCTATTAATACACAAGATGACATAACCCAGAAACCCATGCAGCTATGGACATATCCAAAGTAACATAAGCTTACAAGATTGTAAACAGGGGACGAGAAACATCAATTGGCAAATGAGTACAACTACAAACCAAAAAGAGGGAAAATACTGTGTAGTTAGTTACACAAATTCTAAATGGTGAAGAAGTCAAGAGAGTTACAAAACAGAATGGACTATTCCAAACTCAGGGAGAAAATTGTAAATCACAGGGTAACCTCAAAGAAGTTCTCTTCCAACAAATCTTGGACAATTTTCTCAGTGATTTTATTCTTCTCTTCCTGTTCTGGAATTCCAATGATATGTATTTTTCCTTTTAATAGTATCCCACATGAACCTTAGGCTTTCTTCACTTCGTTTTGATCTTTTTTCTGATTGATCCCTTTCCATAGAAGTATTCAGGTATTTGTCTTTAATCTCATTCA
>NW_006922231.1:488977-499550 GCF_000298275.1 Orycteropus afer afer | reverse complement strand
CTTACCAGAGACACAAAAGACCTCTACAAAGAAAACTATAAAAAACCACTTCAAGAAACCATAAGAGACCTACATAAATGGAAGAACATCCCATGCTCATGGATAGGAAGATTGAACACTGTGAAAATGTCAATTCTACCAAAAACAATCTATACATTCAGTGCAATCCCAATCCGGATCAACATTTTTTAAGGATATGGAAAAACCAATCACTAACATTATTTGGAAAGGAAAGAGACCTAGGATAAGCAAAGCACTATTGAAGAAGAACAAAGTAGGAGGTCTCACACTGCGGGATCTCAAAACCTACTATATAGCCACAGTAGTCAAAACTGCCTGGTATTGGTACAATGACAGACACATAGAACAATGGAATAGAATTGAGAACCTAGAAGTAGATCCATGGATCTGAGGTCAACTGATCTTTTACAAAGGGCCTAAATCCATTAAATGGGGAAGATAATGTTTGTTTAAATGGTGCTGGCAAAACTGGATATTTATTTGCAGAAAAATGAAACGAGATCTGTACCTTACACCATACAGAGAAAGGAACTCCAGATAGATCAAAGACTTAAATGTGAAACCTAAAACTATAGAGTTCCTCAAGGAAAAACTAGGGGAAAATTTAGGGACTCTAATATATGGCATAGGAGCTCTGGTAGCATAGTGCCTAAGGCACTTGACTGCTCACCAGAAGGCTGGTGGTTCAAACCCCCCAGCCACTCCTCGGAAGGAAGGTTGGGCAATCCTACTTCCATAGTGATACTGCCTCAGAAACCCAAGGAGGGGTTGCTATGAGTCGGGGCCAACTCGACGGCAAACAACAACAACAACAACAATATATGGCATAAATAGACTATCAAGTATAACCCACAATTCACAAACAGCAGAAGAGAAACTAGATGAATGGGACCTTCTAAAAATTAAATTGTTATGTGCTTCCAAAGACTTCTCCAAAAGAGAACCTACAGATTGGGAAGAAATATTTGGCAATGACATATGTGACAAGGGGCTTATTTCTAGAATTTATAGAAAACTTCAACACCTCAATAACAAAAAGACAAATAACCCAATTAAAAAATGGGCAAAAGACCTTCACCAAGGAGGATATTCAGGTGGCTAATACATATGAAGAAATGCTGATGATCATTAGCCATTACAGAGATGCAAATCAAAACAACAATGAGATACCATCTTGCTCCAGTACTAGTAGCAAAGTTCAACAAGACCGAAAATAACAAATGCTGGTGAGCATGCAGAAAGATTGGGACTCTCATACACTGCTGGTGGGACTGTAAAATGTTACAACCACTGTGGAAAGCACTATGGTGATTCCTTAAAAAGTTGGAATTAGAGATATCATTTTACCCAGCCATTCCATTACTAGATATATATCCTAAAGAAGTGAGAGCCATGACAAGAACAGACATATCCACACCCATGTTCATTGCAGCACTATTTACAATAGCCAAAAGATGGAAACAACCTAGGTGTCCATCATCTGAAGAATGGATAACCAAACTATCACACATACACCAAATGGAAAACTATACAACCCTAAAGAATAACATAGAATCTGCAAAACACCATATAATGTGGATGAACTTGGAGGACATTATGCTGAGCGAAATAAGTCAATGACAGAAGAACAAATATTGTATTAGTCTGTTATTATAAAAGTCAAGGATGTTTTATCTATGGAAGAAAATTTTCTTTGTTGGTTACCAGTGGTAGGAGCGAGGGTAGGAAACACTGATAGGTAGAGATAAGTATTGATTTGGGTGAAGAGACAGACAATGTACCAAATGTGAGTGATCAACATGGTGGCATTGAGGAAGAGGAAGACAGAGAGAGGTACATGGAAGGTACAGACAATAAAGATGAACCCTTTTGCACATAGAGTTCTGCATTGTCAGTGAAGGCAAACATGGGTATATGGGTGGATAGATGGGTGGACAGGCCAAACTATTAGTATGTCTGTGCAGTGGGGAGTGTACACAAGATCATATATAGGGTTGGCAGACAATGGTCCTACAAGCGTATCTGTATGTTCTGTAAGAATTCCCAGGTATATAGAAGAGCTGACAAGAGACTAGGTTGTAGTCACTTCTTGGTCACAGCCAGCTACCCAGAGGGACTGAGTAGTTGAACCTGCGGGCTCAGGACCATAGTCGCAGGGGCCATCAAGCTCAATTGGCATAGCATACTACACAAAACATTGTTCTACCTCCTACTTTGGCAAGTAGCAACTGGGATCTTAAAAGCTTGCAATCATCCATCTAGATACAATGATGGGTCTCTCCTCATCCAGAGCAAAGAAGAATGAAGACAACCAAAGATTCATGGAAACAATTAGTCCTCGTGACTGGTATACCATGTGATCCTCAGCCTATATGACTAGGAGACCAGAAGAACTAGATGGAGCGGGATCTATGTAGGGGATCCTGTGTAGAGAGGGAAAACAATGTGGAATAAAACTCAAAATAATCTGGGAGGAGGGGAAGGGGGGCAGGTCTGGAATTGAACCCACACCTGTGGCTTCTAGCCAAACAAAAGATAGGCATATGAGTTGAACATTTATACCTGAGGCAGGTACACTCCTTGGAGAGAACAGTCATGGAAAAAAGAAGGCTGTTTATGCACAGTGAGACAGCTCAGGGGGCAGGAGTGCATGGAGGGATGGACACAGGGAAGAGGTAACTATCGGGAGGAAGTGGGAGGGGAGCTGTTGCATTGTGGTAAATTGTAGTAAATGTCATGAGACAAAGTGTATGTGAACTGCAGTATGGAAAGTGAATTTACTCTATAAACTTTCACCCAAATCACAATTAAAAAAAAAAAAAAAAGAGAGTCACTGCCCTAGCTGGAGGTACCACCTCTTCTACTCCAGACCAGACACTAGTCAGGGAGACAAGGAGCTGGTCTTGTCTGCCCACTTACTTCTCCCAGGATGAACCTTTTGACTTGAGCATTACTTAAGGCTCCCACCACCCACAGGAAACAGACCTACATAATTGCTGAGCCACACACCATCCCCGTCATATGGGGATCTTGCTAAAATGCAGATTCTGATTGAGTAATTTTGGTTGAGGCCTGAGAGTTCTCAGGTGACACCCATGCTACCGGTTTCTGGACCACACTTTGACTAGCAAGGGTCTAACCAAAAAAATAAATCCAAACAGTGGCCTAGTTGATTGTAGCTCTTGATGTCCACATGTGTTTCAGAGTAGAACTGTGCTTCCTAGGGTTTTCAATGGCTGATTTTTTAGCAGAAGAGCACCAGCCTGTCTTCAAAGGTACCTCTTAACTATTTGCACCAGCCAGGGACTCTAGAGCAAGGGTCTAGACCAGGATTTTTGGATATGAATTCCTTGGCACTCTTTAAATTAAAAAGCAAAAACAGAGAAAGTTATTCCTAAATTCTTCACTGTCACATATTCGAGGAAGTCTTTGTGTTAAAATCAGCAATTATTTTTTAATAGTATGCCTTATTCCTTGCACTTCTTGTTCCATGGCCTTCTAATGATGAAAAGTTTCAAACTTCTTACATGAATTGTTGAATCTGATTACATTGTTCACAATTCATTTCCTGAGTTGGCATAGAGGTAGATTGGGTCATCCTAGAGTTCTGGGCATGGTAGAACACAACTTCCCACTTGTTCTTTAATTGTCAAAGAGTTGCAATTACTGTGGCGCTTCTTGAGAAATAAATTGCTCTTGCTTTGTCACTGAGTAAAAATCCAAATAATAAGACCCTATTCATTTATCATGGTCCCTACTAGAGGCACAGAGCTTCTATCCCAGAGTGTGGGGCACTTTGGAAATGAATGGACAGTTTTAGAAAAGATACCTTTCAGGTTGTGGTACATCTGATTAGTAAGAAAAGAAAGAAAGAAAGAACACGCCCCTAGGCAGATGCAGACTATCTTTTCTTGGGGATTAGTAGTTTAGGCAGAGAGAAACTCATTTTAATCCCTGAGGACCCCATGCCCTTCATTGAAACTGGAGTAGTTGCAAGTTGCTGCAGTCACTGCCTAGAGGCTTAGTTTCCCAACAGCCAGAGCAGACAAAGATGTGTATCACCACTCAGAGCAGAGCACTGGGAGCAGACCACATTGAAAGTGATTCTGGTTCTGATGGATGGCTTTAGGTAAGTTATTCAGCTCCCTAAACCTGCACAAAGAAGATAATCATGTCTCCTGCTTAGAACTGCTGAGAGGATTATATGAGGGGTAAACATATATGATTCAGCAGGGCAGAGCACAAGGCAGCTGCTGTTAGCATTCATGCTACTACCATCAAGTGTTCATGAATAATAGCTACTCTTTTTATTATGATTCATACTATTAAGCTCTGCTGAGTATGTGCTAGTATCCAGCAGCCAGCTAGCTAGCTCAGTCTTGGGGTCTGTCATTCATCTCCCTTGTCCCACCTTGTCAGGAAACTTGAGCAGAGGTAGCCTGTCAGGCATTGAGACCTGGTGGCGGGCAGGTTAGATTTAGGACCTCAGTGAGGATACATCCACAGTGACACGTCTGGAGAAGAAGTGTGGTCTGAGACATGTCTCTGCAACTTCAAAAACAAAACAAAACAAAAGTTGGTTATGGAGCTCACTTGGGATCAAAGAAAGTCTCATGCTGGGATTCCTCCCAGACCTTGTTTGGTGTATATCTTTTCATCCTCTCAAGTTCTCTTTGTTTGTATCCTTTCTAGAGATAATAAATGGGACACTGAAGTATATAGCTGATCCATGCATTCTGTGAGCTGTCCCAAAGAATTAATGAACCCACAGAGAGGTATTGAAAGCCAACAGGTACTGGTATCTGCTTATCTGTAGTCTGGACTGTGCCCTTTCCCTTTGTCACCTGTTATCTGATTTGGCATGGGGTAGCCAGGGATGAGATAGAGTGTTTTTTGGAGCAGCTGGTGATAATGCCATAGATGCGATAAGGTGCCTGGATCCACTTCCAGATGAGAATTGCATTCGTGCTGATCCTTACCACACAGTTAGCAATAAAGGTGGATTTGCCCATCTTGCCTTTTATTAGTGCAACATATCATCAGGAAAGACTAATCACTAGAAAAGGATATCATGTTTGGTAGAGGGTGAGTGAAAACAAGCAAAACCCTCAATGAGATGGACTAACACAATAACCACAAAAACGGACTCAATCATGCTGATGAAGATGGCACAAGATCAATGCCTAAATAACCAATGTTTAGTTGTTATATTCCCTTTGAGGCAGGGTTGACGCCACAGCAACTAACTACAGCAACACTGTGTGTGAAGCGTTGTCCCACTGTGGTTTTGATTTGCGTTTCCCCAACAATGAATGCAGCTGAGCACTTTTTCATGTGCTTATTGGCCATTTACATGTATCCTTTGTATGTGCTCTCTCTCTCTTCTTATGGCAAAAAGTTTAGATAGTAACCAAAACTTGCCTTCCATTTCAAAATTGAAATCAGACTTTCAGTATTTTTGAACTTTGACAGCTTCTGACATCATCAATGTCAGTCATGAGAATTGAAACTAACTCAGTCTAAGGCATCTTTGAATTTGTAGAACAATTTTTTTTGAGAGAAGTAAATAAATAGAAGTTAACATATTAACTGCAGGTAGCATATTGCCTCAGGCACTTGACTGCTAACCAGAAGGCTGGCAGTTCAAATCCACCAGCCACTCCTTGGAGGAAAGCTTGGGCAATCTACTTCTGTAGTGATACCCCTTGGAAACCCAAGGAGGGGTCGCTCTGAGTCAGGTCTGACTCGACCAGACATAACAACAACAACAATATAAATTCCCATATAGGTTGTCAGATGCCCTACAAAGCTACATTTGAATACTATGGTCACTTTTGGGGAAGGTGACTAGGTTTACTGGTATAAGGTAAGTAGTCAAGGAAGATCCACTACTTTAAAACATCTAACCATTCAGGTAGGAGTTCTGGTGGCATAGTGCCTAAGGCATTTTGACTGCTAACCAGAAGGCTGGTTGTTCAAACCCACCAGCCACTCCTCGGAAGAAAGACTGGACGATCTACTTCCACAGAGATACCACCTCAGAAACCCAAGGAAGGGTTGCTATGAGTCGAATCCAACTCGATGGCAGTGAGTTTGGTTTTGTTTTTAACCATTCAGGTAGTACCTGAAATTAAAGCATAAATGTGATCTGTCTTAAATATAATATTTTCCAGGAAACTTCCTTTAATACAAATTTCTTTTGAGTGATGTATAACATTGAGTTTCTGGTCTTCCTCACTGTTTTAGTCGTCTTATGTTTATCAGATAGCTATACTACTAAGGAGCTCTGGTGACATATTGGATAAGACATTTGGCTGCTAACCAGGTCAACAGCTCAAGCTGCTCCATGGGAGGAAGATGAGGTGATCTACTTCCATAAGATTCACAGCTTTGAAAACCCAATGGGGGTTGTTATGAGTTGGAATCAACTCAATGACAGTGCTTTTTTTTTTTTTTCTTTTGGTTTTTAGGCAGGATCCTTAGCAGCATTAGCATCAGGGATGGTGTTTTTAAAAAAATCAAGTGAGTCCAAGAGAAGAAAAGGGGAAGTTTGGGGCATGCAAGGGTATAGAACGTAGACTCTATTCACTTAACAAAATAATTACAATTTTACTAATTTATATTTATGTAGTATTTTATATTTTACAAAGAATTTTTTGAGTCTTACCTACAACTAGCCCCTAGGGGGAAAATAAAAATCCCCCATCCTCTGCCCCTCCAAGTGAAGAGATGTAAAATAGACCCAAACTCCCAAAATTTTACTTACTTTAGAATTGAACAATCTGAACTACATTTTGTTTTGTTTTCTTTTTTTTTTTAAAAAAAACACACTAAATATTATACAGTACATTCTGGTAATGACAGGCTGGGTTATTCAGAAAAACACTTCTGCTGAAAATTAAAAATAGTCTGTGAAATGCAGAAAACTTCTCCTCTCAAACAGAGGAGTGCCTAGCTATTTGGACTCTGGTTCTAAAGCACTGCAGAGGAAGAGAGGCAGCAAAAAGCCTGATTCTGCCCAAGATGGAGAGTCTAAGGATATCCTCTTTACACTAAACTGGGACTCACAGGAAGAATGAACACAGAATTAAACACTTGCATGGATTTGTAGCCCAAATTTTCATCATTTGGTCCAAAAGTATGAAGCTGTAAATTTAAAGTGGTACCACGGAAGTAGAGGTCTAAGGCACCAACAGAAGAAAAGACAAGTAACTTCTGGATGGAAGAAGTTGCTTTCACCTAAGACCTCAAGTTTCTCTTAAAAATAATTTTAATGATAACTAGTGGCACAAAAGGGAGCGCTGGTAGCGTAGTGCCTAAGGCACTTGACTGCTAACCAGAAGGCTGGAGGTTCAAACCCACCGGCCACTCCTCAGAAGGAAGGTTGGGCAATCTACTTCCATAGTGATACTGCCTCAGAAACCCAAGGAGGGGTCACTATCAGTCGGGTCCGACTCGACGGCACATAACAACAACAACAACAGAGGCACAAAATGGAAACAAATACACAAATAAACAAAAATGTGATTCATCATGAAGGAAAACAAGCAAATTAACAGAAAGATTTCAGATACTGGAATTAATAGAAATCAGTACTTATCATGCTCAAAGAAATTAAAAAAGGAGCATAACATTGATACCAAAACCCTGCAAGGACATTACTAGAAATGAAAACTCCAGGATAATTTTACTCTGAATATAAATGGAAAAAAAAAAATTCTAAACAATATATTAGCAGACCAAATCCTGCAATATATAAAATACCATGGCCCAAATCCAACCATCATAATTTAGTAACTCGTTTTCTTTTAGTTTCTTTCTTTTTTTCCCTGTAAGGCTTTGAGAAATGTGCTTACTTCTTCCACCCAAGGTACTTCTCAGATGTCTTTTCACTTACTGTCTTCTATGTGCTCAGCACATAAAATCCTTCAGAATTTAGAAGGGCATTTACCGAAAACTTGATAAACACCATGAAGTCAAAGAAACAAGAAAACTAAAATGAGTCCTGAAGATTGATCATGATGAAGACAGAGCTGTGGATCAAAGGTAAATGAGATTAGAGTCATGGGACTTTTTTGCTTTCATCTTTGTAACTTCACACCTGCCACTGACAATCCCTGGCCCAAGGCAGATGTTCAGTGTAGCCTGGATTGCACAAGGCAGCCCTAGATAAATCATCATAGATTCTACAATAATTGTGTGGAAGAAAAAGAAATTAGCCTATTATTTGGGTTGTTATGAAAGGGATAAAAACTGAGAAAAACTGAGAGGGAATGAGTGTGAGGGAGATGATTTGTCAAGTGACCTAACAGCAAACAACCAAATCCACTGCCATTAAGTTGATTCTGACTCATAGCGATGACCATTGGGTTTCCAAGGCTATAAATTTTTACACGGAAGTAGGTTGCCTTATCTTCCTCCTGTGGAGCAGCTGGTGAGTTTGAACTGTTGACCTTCTGTTAGGAGCCAAATGCCTACCTGCTATGCCACCAGAGCTCCTTAAAGTCATCTAAAAGGTAGTATTTACATTTAGATTTTGTTTCCCTGTAAAGTTTCAGATTTTGTACAGCTGATGATTAAGCTATTCCATTGTGTTCTAAAAGTTTTTTTTTTGTGTGTGTGTGTGAGATACAGATATAGGTATCACAAAATTCAAAATTTTGATACTTTAACCATTTCTTTTTTAAAATTGTTATTTGGGTGAAAGTTTACAGAACAAATTCATTTTCTATACAACAGTTCGTACACATTTTGTTTCATAACACTGATTGCAATCACCATAATGGGATCTTCTTCCCATTTCCTCCTTGTGGTTACCTTTCCCTGTGTCTTTGTTTCCTGTGCATTCCTTCCCTGTGAGCTATCGCCCTGTGCAAATACTTCCCTTCTGATCTCCCGTAGTTGACTATTCTAGGAAGTATACCTACATAGTGTAAATGTTCACCTTATACGCCTATTGTTTGGCTGGAAGCCACGGGAATTAAATTCAGTTTCAAACCCAAAGTGTAACTAGAGGCCATAGTCTCAGGCGTTTCACCAGTCTCTATCTGACCAGTAAGCCTGGCCTTTTTTATGATTTGCGTTTTGTTCCACAATTTCCTTCCACTGTATCCAGGAGCTTGCTTTAACCATTTTTAAGTGTATGATTCAGTAGTATTAGTTATATTCAAAATGTTGTACAATATCATCACTATTTATTTCCAAAATTTTCTCATTACTCCAAAAATAAACTCTGTACCCATTAAGAAATAATTCCCCATTCTTGCTCCTCCCAACCCATCCTAACGTTCCCTCCAGCCATAGTAACATTTCAGAGTATTTTAACTTAAATTTATTTCTACTGTTCTCCCTTTTCAAAAACAATTTGAAACATTTTACATACAACTGAAAACAGGAATAATAATATAATATAATGGAGATTAAAAACACTAAAACAAAGATTAAATTTTTTTAAAAAAAGGAATAAACCTTGAAGAATGATTGTGATTGAATAGGACCTAGGCTGTGAATACCATCAGGACATGTCTAGCTATTGGTGGGATCTACTACAAGCAGCTGAGTAGCTGCCTTTGGGATGTTTTCTGCTTCCTGTACATAAGCAGCAGCTTTGGAAATGATCTCCAGCACATGGCACGCTTAGACCCTGCAAGTAACTGTGTCGGTGTTCAGCAGCCTCCCATGCTTTGCCGACCTTGGGACTTACAATGAACTTGAATTAATGGCCTGCTGTGTGATTTGGTAACATCAGGACTGTGCCTTTTTACTTGTCAACCTTGGGCTTCTCAGCCTCAGCAGCCAGCAGCTGTCTGAGGGAAGAAACGCCTTTAGCTCCAGTGGGCCAGGAGCAGGAGGCAGAGCTGGACCCTAAGGTTGAGGGGCTTTCACCCAGCCCCTAGAGCCTGGCACTTTGAACTTGGATTTAAAGCCTCCAAACTGTAAGAGAATAAACTTCTGTTTGTCAAGGCCATCCCATTTGTGGTAATATTTTTGTCAGAGTGGCAACTGACCGGAAGAGATCGATATTTGTGCTCAATCCAAAGAAAGGAGATCCAACAGAACATGGACATTATCTAACAACATCATTAATATCACGTGGATGTAAAATTTTGCTAAGATAAATAAAAAATGTTTCTAGCAGTATATTGATAAGAAACTTGCAGAAATTCAAGCTGGATTCAGAAGAGGAGATAGAACAAGGAATATCATTGCTGATGTCAGATGGATATTGGCTAAAAGCAAAGAATATCAGAGAGATGTTTACCTGTGTTTTACTGACTATACAAAGGCATTTGACTGTGTGGATCATGACAAATTATGGATAACATTGCAAAGAATTAGAATTCCAGAACACTTGATTGTGCTCATGAAGACACTGTACATAGACAAAGAGGCAGTCGTTTGAAAAGAACAAGGAGATACCACATTGTTTAAAATCAGGAAAGGTATGCATCCAGGCTGTATTCTTTCACCATAATTATTCAATCTGTATGCTGAGCAAATAATATGAGAAGTTGGACTATATGAAGAAGAATGCAGCATCAGGATTGGAGGA
>NW_006922231.1:485714-488227 GCF_000298275.1 Orycteropus afer afer | reverse complement strand
TCCTCGCACCAACGCTCCTTTCCAAATTCGGGTCCAACACTACCTTGTATCAGTTTCGTGTTACTACTGTAACAAACTACTACAAACTTAGTGGTGTAAAATAACACACACACACACACACACACAAATCTTACAGATCCTGAGGTCCTAAGTTAAAAAAATAGGTCTTATAAGGCCAAAATCAATGTGTCAACAGGGGTACCATTCTAGAAGTTCCATGGGAGAATCCATTTCTTGCTTTTTCTAGCTCTAGGGTTAGAAAAAGGGCCTACTGTAGGCATAGTGCCTAATGTACTTCACTGCTAACCAGAAAGTTGGTGTTCAAATCCACCAGCCACTCTATGGAAAGAAGACTGGGCAATCTACTTCCGTAAAGATTTACTGCCTCGGAAACCCAATGGGGGTTGCTATGAGTCAGAATAGATTTGATGGTAGTCATTTTTTTTTTTTTTTGAGGGGCTAGTTGTATTCCTTGGCTCATGACCCTCTTCTTTCATCTTTAAAGCCAGCAATCATCACTCCAACCTCTACTTCTGTCGTCATGTCTCCTGTGACTGTGACCTTTCTGCTTTCCTCTTAAAAGGACCCTTGTGATTAGACTGGGCCCGTGTAGATAATCTCCCTATCTCAAGGTCCTTAATTTAATTGCATCTGACAAGTTCCTTTTTGCCATATGATATAACCTATTTATACTTCAATCATGCATCAAAATTGGGAAATATTGTTTTAAAAAATTAGTTAATTTTATAGGTCTAAAAACATCTTTTTATAGTGTCCAAAACTATAGTATGTTGAATGCTAAGAGGAAATAAGTGATCTTGCCTACACAGGACTTTTTTTTTTTTTTTTTAATGAATTCTTGGCTTAAAGTCTTCTAATCAGGTTGTTAAAAAATATGTCCTTGAAAACATTGTACAGCTGAAAGTAGCCCTTTCCACAAAAAACACACTGAGATAGGTGAGTGCAGTCAGTTAAGTAGCAGCTGGGACCAAGATGTCTCTCTCTGATTTGGCCTATGTTAAAATTTACTGCCTGAACTCCTTCTCCTATCTCTTCTCTTGACATGCTTCCTCTGGATCTCCAGCCACACTTCTCTGAATTTCCTCAAAGTCTTGAGCAAAGTTCAGAGTACATGCTGAGGCTGCTTATTTAAAACAAAACTCCTCCTGGGCTTTTGTTTCTTGGTTTGGAGGTTTAGGATCATTGTTTCATGGGACATCCCAGTTAATTAGTGTAGTAGTGTGTTTAGTGCTTCTGTGTATACCTCCTATTTTTGTTGCAACTGCCTGGAGTCTTAAAAGCTTGGCAACAGTCATCCAATTTGCAACAATTGGTGTTTGTTCACCTGAAGCAATAGAGGAAGAAGGAGAGTCAGGAATAGGAGAAAATGGAATGCTTGGTTAATTGCCTCCATAAACAACTACCTCCTTTGCCATGATACCAGAACTGGATGGGGCCTGGCTATCATTACTGAAGATTTTGATCAATGATTTTATGGAAGGATCCTGATCAAAGGGGGGAAAATATGGAGGAGAATTTAAAATTCTTATGGAATCCATACTTTCTGGAGCCACTGAGGTTGAATGAACTCCTGAAACCACTGCCCTGAGATAATCTTTAAACCTTAAACCAAAAATATCTCATGAAGTTTTCTTTACACCAAGAATTAGTTTATCTTCATTGGTAAAGAATGTCTGCCTTGAGCCTTGTACTCTTAAAGAACTATCTGTATGGGATCAAATTGACAACAGTAGCCCATGAGATTAGGTAGAAAATGCAGGAGGACTGTGAGTTTCTGTTAATGGGAAGGAACAATTTGGAGAAGGAGGGTGAGAATGATCGCACAACTTAAAGATACAGATTTATACATGTAGAAATTGTTGAATATTTTCATACTTGTTCATGGGATTCCATTCCACTCTCATAATGAAAACATATCTATATGTCACTAGGTTGCTTTGTTGTTAGCTGCCATGGAGTCTATTCCAACACCTAGTAACCCTGTGTACACCAGAACGAAACACTGCCTGGTCCTGCACCATCCTCACAATCTTCGCTCTGCTTGAGCCCATTACTGCAGCCACTGTGTCAGCCCATCTCGCTGAGTCTTCCCTTTTTCACTGACTCTCTCCTTTAGCATGATATCCTTCTCCAGGGACTGTTCCCCCCGATAACGTGTCTGAAGTACACAAGACAAAATCTTGCCCCCCTTGCTTTTAAGGAGCATTCTAGCTATATATCTTCCAAGACAGATCTTTGTTCTTCCATCAGCATATGGTGTACTCAATATTCCCCACCAACACCATAATTCTAATGTATAGTTTCCAAAGGCACCACAGACTAGACACTGATTTAGTAAAAGAAAAATCTAACTGCATGCAGTTAAATAACTTAGATGTTAATTGCATTAAAACTAAAATTCCATAAGCTCTAAAAGATATATTTCATCTTGTGATTCAATTTGAAGCCAGAGTTCTAGCAGCCTCCAGGAAAATCTTTAACCAGAAACCTTT
>NW_006922231.1:460820-467352 GCF_000298275.1 Orycteropus afer afer | reverse complement strand
GGGGTACGGGGTCTTTTGCTTAAGCCACTGACCTGGTAAGGGCAAAGACCCTAACTTAAGTTAGCTAATAAACTGTCCTATTGCATTTGCATTGTCGTGGGTTGGCATATTCTTCTCTTCCGAGATTCTCCTTTACAGCCTGGGTACAACAATCTAACTAGTCAGTATAAATAAATGTCTATGGAAATTCTTCTTAAAAATGAAATAACTCATAAACTCATTGCCATCAAGTCAGATCTGACTCATACTGACCCTTCCTTGGGTTTCCAAGGCAGTATCGCTATGGTAGTAGATTGCCCAACCTTCCTTCTGAGGAATGGCTGGTGGGTTTGAACAGCCGGACTCTAGTTAGCAGTCAAGTGCCTTAGGCACTATGCTAAATAAAAAAAAAATGTTGTTATGTGCTAGGAAAGTGTGGAAACCAAAAAACAAAAACAAAAACAAAAAAAACACTGAACACTGCTTCAAGTCTATTTGACTCATAGCAACCCTTCTTTGGGTCCCTGAGGCAGTATCTCTGCAGAAGTAGATGTAAAGGAGAAGAAAAATATTAGTCCACAACCAAGAAGGAACTTCTGTTAATGTTTTGTTATATTTTCTTTAAGGATTCTTATTGAAAATCTATTATCTGCATTTTAGTATGGTAGACACTCTTAGATGAATAAATGGAAGACAAGAACTTTCAAGCTGATTAAGGACAGTAGACACACAAAAACCTAGATTGTACACTTTTAAGATCTGGAATATTAGGGATTCAACATAAAATGGTAGCATGTATGTATACTTCTGGAAGAAAGGATGGTTTCAAACTTCCATCTGTCCTCTTTATTATAGCCGGAAAACCCAAGACTAGTAGCTAGAAAATCCTTATGTCTGATCACTCGTAGGGACAATGGCACACAATCTTTCTAAAAGCAGAGCACAGGACTATACTTTGTAAAGCTCATGGGAGTCTGGCTTCACATTGTGTTAGACTGGTAAGGGTGTCTAACAAAAATAAAACTTTCCCTATGTTAAAAGTTAAATTTTTATTCAAAAGCAAACAAAAGCAAGGTAGAGCATAAGTCCAGAAGAATTATTTAAGTAATGAAAAGAAGCATAAATATAGCACTTAAATGTGTATAAGCACAATGTCAAATGTACATTGTATACAAGTTACACACTTGGGCAGCCTGTGATTATTTTTCACAATATGTATGCTTCACAATAAAATACAACAAAGATGCCTTAAGACTACCAGCTGTCATATCAAAACTGGGAAATGTAGAATTGACTTATTGACTTATATTTGTATTTAACATAATGAAGAAAAGAAGTTGTTATTAATAGCTGCCATCAAAACAGCCTCTGACTCATGGTAGCCCATGCACAATGGAATGAAACACTGTCTAGTTTTCTACCGTCCCCACGATCAATTGCAAGGTAAGAAGTGTTGTTGCTGTTTGCTGCTATTGAGTTGTCCCACCAACTCATGGCAACGCTGTGTGTCACAGAGTAGAACTGCTCCATAGCATTTGCTTGTCTGTATTGTTTACAGGAGATTATCAGCCTTTCTTCCACAAAGCTGCTGGGTGGGTTTGAACCACCAGCTTTTAGGTTAGAAGTCAATCACAAACTACTTGTGTCACTCAGACTCCTGGAGGCAAGATGGACTAAGTATGTTTTGTAATAAACATTTATTTGTATAACTTTTTACCTCCTTTAGTTATCTATAATACAATTTCTATGGGAACAAAAAGTTACAAGTGAACTTTATGTTCACCAAAGCAGAGTACACAGTACTTAGAATGAATGTTACATAAGCTATAATATTAGGCAATTAGTATTCACAAATGTGTCAAGCTTCCCGTCACAGTAACCATCCCAGTTAATCATCTCTAGTAGCACAGGGACTTAGGCTGAAATTGAAGCTAAGAATGGATCATAATGATTGTGAGAATGACTGGCATTGAAAAAGATCTGTGAGGAAACAGGGTGTACAGCCAGCCTGCATTGGCTGGTAAAAAGGTGAGAGAGAAGAAACAAAAAACGTTTCCTGTAGGAGTTTGTGTACAAGAAAAAGACAGCAGACTCATGAGATGGTGAGTCTGTTTTCTAAGGATCTTACAAGTTTCCTGTGGTGAACTGTAAGCTATGACTATAAATGCCATGATTGCTCCACTTTCCCATGTGATTTCTGCCTTGCAGGGGACATTGCCACAATGAACTTGGCCTTGGGACATTTTGTAAAACTCATGGGAGTTTCTCAGAACTATGAAGTACATAGGGATCTTAGAGAGCAATCATTTTATTTTCCAGGGAACATTGAGATCTACTTAGAGTTTGATAACCCAAGAGCAGAGCTAGATTTCTTGACTACCCTATGAGAGCTTTCCCTATACAAAAATCCCACATTATTTAAATTGCAATGGTCCTGCTACTCAGTCTTCAGGCTTTCCAAGGCTACTCTACGAGCTGTTAACAAAGGTCCATTGTTTTCTCAAAAATATTATACTTTCATCTGCAAAATCTTATCTGGAATAATGATAGTATTAAAAGATAAATGTTTTGTTCACCAAGACAAGTCACAGAACCCAGAAAAGGTGCAGAAAACATCTCAGACACTGTCAGTTACTATTTAATATGAAGTCTTTTTGCCTCAATAAAGAACATAATGTTGAATAAAAGTTGATACATATATTGTGCGAGCACTAACATGATACAGTACCTTTAAGCTTCTTACAAATCTTAGTGCTTTAAGACTTTAACTATTTTGAAAACTAGTAAGGAAGTCTTCAATGTTGTTCTTTTAGGGGCATCTAGTAATTAAAGAGAACTGGGGAAGTAGAGAAATCCATTTTCCTAAGTTAATAAAGTTTTAATCATTGATTAGGTGTATGGTTTATTTTCTCTGCTCTGAAAAATTATCCAGACCAATCAAACAAATCCCACTACTGTGAGTTGATTCTGACTCATAGTGACCCTACAGGACAGAGTTGAGCTGTCCCACAGGGTCTCCAAGCCTGTAACTTCATAGCAGACTGTAACATCTTTCTCCTACAGAGTAGTGATGGGCTCAAATCTCAGATCTCTCGGCTAGCAGCTGAGTGTTTTAGCCCCTGCACCACCAGGACGTCTCAAAAAAAAAATTATCAGAGTTGGAATTCCTAGAGACAGGCAACAGAATTTGGTTATCAGACAAAAATAAAATTTTAAAAAAATAGTTTTTTATTGTGATTTAGATGAAAGTTTGCAGAGCAAATTTATTTTCAACAATTTATATGCAATTTATTTTATGACAGTGATAGTGTGAGGCTGAGGCCGAAGTCCTAATAGCCTCCAGGGAAATCTTTAACCAGAAACCTTTTAGTGTCAGGGATCCTAACAAGTCTTTTAATGTTGGGGATTCTAAACACTCCTCAGGGCCTTTATCTACCCTCCGGACTCAGCAGGTATCAGAGACTTCCTCCGGACTCAGCACGCATCAGAGAAGTCCTCTGGATCCAGCACCTATCAGAGATTTGCTTGCCTCCTGAAGTCTTCCGCATATCAGGGCTCTGCACCCTCCCTAGATAATAATTCCCGAAGTAGACTTTGGAGCTGGGGGTTCCAACACGTCCCCCAAAAACCCTTAGCAACAACCAATCATCTGTACCCCTTTGCCCTGGTGCTACTCCACCCCATATTTTTCTATAAAAATGTGACAGTAACGGAGCACGAGGTCTTTTGCTAAAGCCACTACATTGGCAAAAGCAGGGACCCTAGCTTGAGCTAGCAAATAAACTTTCCTTTTGTATTTGCATTGTCGAGTGTTGGCAAATTCCTCGCACCGAACAACTCCTTCATAACCTGGGCCTAACAATAGCAATTCCCATAATAATTCCAACTCTTCCAACTACCTCCCTGTTTGTTTCAATTCATAGTTCTTTCCTATTCCTTCCTGCCTTTTTAGCTTTACCCCAGGGCAAATATTGCCCTTTTGATTGCAAGTCTCCCTGGTGTTAAATTTCACCCCATATAGGCCTATTGTTTGGAGGCAAGGGGGTGAGATCTGTTTCCAGGCTAGAAGTGTGCCTAAGGGCCATAGACTGTTTCCACCTGTCCTATCAGACTAGTAAGGCCTGGTCGTTTTTTTTTTTGTTTTTTTTTTTTTGAGTTTTGTTCCACATTTTTTCAGACTCTATCCAGGGCCTCCTATTGTGATCCCTTTTAAAATGGTGGGCAGTGGTAGCCAGGCACCATCTGATTCTTTTAGTCTCAGAGTCATGGAGGCTAGGGCTCTCATGGTTCATTAGCCCTTTGGACTACCTGTTTCTACATGTCTTTGATTTTCTTTACCAGAAAAAAAAAAAAAAATAAAATCTTGATGGCATTGAATTAGAATAGATTAACCTTGATCCAGGCCTTTGGCAGAGTTTCCAATAGTAGACATGCCAGCCCAAATCACTGGGCTGGAAGCTGAACAGCATGTTTCAACCTCATCCTTCTCACATATTTACTTTAGACCACGGTTTTGCAAGCATTGGACTATTGACACTTTGAGTTGGAAAATTCCTTGTTGCAGGGGGCTGTTCTATGCACTGTAAGATGGTAGCATTCCTTCCTGGTCTTTAACCACTAAATGCCAAAACACCCTATCCCTTGTTACGACAATAAAAAATGTTTCTAGACATTGCCAAATATCCTATAGTGGGCAAAATGAGCTACTGTCTTGAGAACCACTGTTTTAGAACATGCTAAGATAGGTACACAGTAGTGTCAGTTAAGGCCAATTTATGGCTAGACTTTAGTTGTCAGGGTAAGTTTATACTCGGTAATATAATTTCCACACACTATGTTTTCCTGGTTAAAACACTGGTTAAAATTTCCTTAGAAAATTCTAAGTTTGCCCCAGTTGCACAAATATAAAACTAAAATTAAAACCAAACCATACTCACTGCTATAACAATCAATTCCAACTCATAGTCACCCCCAGTGCGTTTCCAATGCTGTAAGTCTTTATGGAAGCAGACTGTATCATGTGTTTTCTGTGGAGCAGCTGGTGAGTTCTAACCACCAACCTTCTGGTTAGCAGCCAAATGCCTTAACCACTACACTACCAGAGCTCCTTAGGTGAGCTAAAGGAAAAAATTTTTTTCTTCACCTTAGATTAGGTGGGGAAAGTTATCACACCAGTGGACAGGAATGAGCTACCACAGGGAAGAACTGGAGATACACAGTAGAGAGATCTAGGGAGAGTTGTAGATGAGAGTTTGCTCTTTAAAATGCTCACTACTCTTTATTCCTTAGAACTCTGTTGTTTTTGCAGCCATCAGGTATATTTTCTTTGCAGCCTCATATGAATTTTCTCTTGAGTCTCAGATTTTCTTATCAATGTTAACTAATATTGTTAGGTGCTGTCGAGTCGCTTCCGACTCATAGCAACCCCATGCACAGCAGAACAAAACACCGCCAGATCCCGTGCCAGCCCCACGATCCCTGTTATACTTGAGCCCATTGTAGCAACCACCCTGTCAATCCATCTCATCAAAGGCCTTCCCCTCTTTCGTCAACCCTCCACCTTACCAAGCATGATATCCTTGTCCAGGGAATGCTCCCTTCTGACAACACGACCAAAGTAGGTGAGACGAAGTCTGGCCATCCTCGCTTCCAAGGAGCATCTCGGCTGCACATCTTCCAGGACAGATCTGTTAGTTCTTTTAGCAGTCCATGGTACCTTCAGCATTCTTTGCCAGCACCACAACTGAAAAGCATCAACTCTTCTTGGGTCTTCCTTATTCATTGTCTAGCTCTCACATGCATACAAGGTGAGTGGAAATATAATGGCCTGTGTCAGGCACACCTTAGTCCTCAAGGAAACATCCTTGCTCCTCAGCACTTGGAAGAGTTCCTTCAGAGCTGACCTGCCCAGTGCTACACGTCGTCTAATGTCCTGACCACTGCTTCCATTGACCTTGATTATAGAACCAAGAAACGTGAATTCTTTGACAACCTCAATCTTTTCTCCATTTATTGTGATGCTGCTTATTGGTGCAGTTGTGAGGATTTTTGTCTTCTTTATATTGAGATGTAATCCATACTGCAGACTGTGTTCCTCAATCTTCATCCATAAGTACCTCAAGTTATCCTCACTTTCAGCAAGCAAAGTTGTATCATCAGCGTATCTCAGGTTGTTAATGATTCTTCCTCCAATTCTGATGCCACGTTTTTCTTCATATAGTCCAGCTTCTCAGATTATTTGCTCAGCATATAAATTGAATAAGTATGGGGAAAGGATACAACCCTGACGCACTCCCTTCCTGATTTTAAACCATGCAGTGTCCTCTTGTTCCATTTGAACGATAGCCTCCTGGTCAAGGTACAAGCTCCTCATGAGTACAATCAAGTGTTTGGGAATTCCCATTCTTCTCAATATTATTCATAATTTGTCATGATCCACACAATCAAATCCCTTTGTATAGTCAATAAAACACAAGTAAACATCTTTCTGGTATTCTTTGCCTTGAGCCAAGATCCATCTGACAGCAGCTATGATATTCCTTGTTCCACGTTC
>NW_006922231.1:455325-458770 GCF_000298275.1 Orycteropus afer afer | reverse complement strand
TCTCCTTTAGATGTTGGTAACTCCTCCAACCACCTTTACGTGGATCCCTGCGGCTAACTCCTCGATCTGTTCTAGTCCCCTTTGCTTTTTCTGTCCTCTCCCTGCTTTCCGCCTCGCTGCTTGTGGTGGGTGGCCTGGGTTCCCTCTCTTCATCTGGGTCCCTGCAGCTGACTCCTTGATGTGTTCTGGTCCCCTTTGCCTTTTTGTGTCCTCTTCCTGCTTCCCACCTCGCTGCCTGTTCTTAGGTCCCTGGAATCCTAATGAGAATGCTATCATTTTAAAATCTAAAATGGTTGCCACTTGTAAACATTCAAAATGGCTGTGCCCTCCAGACAAACAAAGTCAGCAGATAGTATCTCCCCTGAATATCCTATGACCACTCAAAGTCAATCTAGTCAGTTCTGAGTCATGTTAGACAACCTGGCTACATCTAATGTATGTCCTATGAGCTTTGAATATGTGTGCAAAGATGAAATCAGAGGTGAAGAAACAGATCCAGTTTTATTAAGTCCAGCGAATTCAGAGAAAGAGAGAGTTTAAAGGAACACATAATTATGCTAATTGAGATGAGGCATATTAAAGATGTAGAGCCAAAGCAAAAGATATGGCAGAAATGTCAGTATAGGAGAAATCAGCGGTTCCTATGGTTGTGAGAATTTCAATCGGGAACAGATGGTTTGACTTGGGCTCTAAATAAAAAATGAACTTATCTCTTTAAAGAACCATTGTAACAGGAATGTATCCTAAAGAGGTGAGAGCACAAACAGACATATGTACACCTATGTTCATTGCAGCACAATTCACTATAGCAAAAGATGGAAACAACCTAAATACCCATCAACGGATGAGTGCATAACCAAATTATGGTACATGCACACAATGGAACACTATGTTACATTAAAGAACAATGAGGGATACGTGAATCACCTCACAACGTGGATGAGCCACGAGGACATTGTGCTGAATGAAAAAGTCAATTGTGGAAGGACAAGTACTGTATGAGCACATTACTGTAAAAAGACAAAGAAGGGTTTGCTTGCGAAAGGGGACTCAAGTTCTAGGTAACCAGGGTGGGGAGGGAAGGAGAGGAATTAATTTCAGGCTAGTTGGGGCCCACACACTGACGTGGGTAAGGGGAGGGATATATGGAAAGAGTCTGAGACCACCGTGATAACATTAGGAATATGGAGGATGCCGAATTTGTGCACATAGGAGGTAAACAACGGATGCTAATACCAACTAGTGTGCCCACAATACTGCATTACTATTAACACCAAATATCAGGATACAGATAAACATATAAACACCAGAGAGGACCAGATGGGGGTCAGTGAACAGGAGTACACTCTAGAACAAGGATAGATTCAGCACAGGCTAATCTTGCACAGACACCAGGGATACAAAATACCTGCAATCCTTACAGAAACAATAGAAGACAGACACAGAATAATCCCTCACAGACACCCAGACACTATGGGAGAGAGATCCAATGGATCTGCCATCTCAGGACCATAGTATTGGGGGACACCAGACTCAATTGGCACAACAAAATACATAAAAGCCTGTTCTTCATCCTAAATTGGTGAGTCGTGACTGGGGTACTAAGGTCTTAAAAGCTTTCAAGTGGCCATCTAAGATGCACCTAATGGTCTCCTAAGTGTTGGAAACAAAGAAAAGTGCAAAAACAAAAACAAAAAAGGGCATTTGGAAGCAATCAGCCCTAGGACATGATGGCCCTTGAGACCAGAACTAGATGGTGCCCGGCTACCAATGCCAACCATTCAGGAAAGGATCAAATCTTGAGATCCTGGATAGTGGGAGGGAAAACGTGGAACAAAATAAAAAAACTCAATAATGAGCAGAATTACTGGTCAGATGAAATCTGGTGAGACCCCCAATACTATGGTCCTGGAATACATTCTGTGCCTGGAGTAAAATGCACCCCCAGGGGCAGGCTCTTAGCCCAATAGTTAACAAGATGTACACGCAGACCACTTAACCCAGGGTGACACACCCACGTACTCTATGGTAATACATCCCTTAGAGCAATAGACCATGGGACACCAGAAGGGCAACATTCTCACGGAAGTAATACAGGACAGACAGGAGTGCATAACTATGAGGGGCACAGGGGGAGGGTTACTGGGCAGAGAGGGAAGGAGACTGGGTTAAGGTTGGGCATGGTAAATGGGGAGTGAAACTAAAAGTACACATAAAGTTGAATGTAAAACAAACTTAAAATTAATAATAATAATGATAATAATAATAATAAAGAACCATAGTAATTCTAACAGGTTGTATTTGAAAAATAACAAGTGACTGGAAGGGTAATAAGAAAGGGATTTGTATTTAATTAACTTTACTAAAATTGTGATCTTGTGTGTATTCCAAGTCCCTCATATGTTTCAAAAAATGTTTTTGGATGAACTTGACATGGTAGGAAAAGAATGTTAATACAAGGAGAAAAAGATCATGAATTCTAAGAGTGTGGTCTTTGGAGCAGAAATGGATTTCCTTCTTCAGCTTCTTGTTATTAAGAATGGTAGCACAAAAATCAAACCATCTTTTGTATGTCTCTGCTTTGCAATACAGGGATTGTCAATAATAAAACTATAATTCATGACATTTGAGTCTAAGACTATGTAGAATATAATTCCATCTCTTTTTGACATTACAAAGGGTACCTAAGAATCGTGGCTGAATTAAGAATCTTTATTACAGGAACTTCAAAAAGTACTTGGTAATTTTAAAAATTTAAACCTTAAGGACTAAACTCATAAGCAAGATAGGCAAAACAAAACAAAAACAACATCACATAGGGCCTCAGAGGAACTGTAACTCATTAAAGGGATGAAATAACATAGAAGAACATGACACCTTTTCTTCTTCATGAACCCATGATGGAATTCCTGCTGTTTGGTTTATGATAATCTGTTTTATATCTTAAGGGTAGAAAAAAAAACCAAAATGATTGTTAAATGCTCAGAAGTATTTTAAATACTACAACAGTCTAATATCATTCAAAAACTACGTATGTGTATTTTTTTTTAACAAAGTACATTTTTAGACATGTATCATATTAAGAAACATAAAGGAACACAAAGTGGAAACTTTAAAAAGACAAAATATTCAATGCACTACAAATTACAAAACCAAAAACCAAACTCACTGCCATCAAGTCGGATCCGACTCATAGCAAAACCCCCTTGCGTTTTGGAGGTGGTATCACTACGGAAGTAGATTGCCCAACTTTCCTTTCCAGGAGTGGCTGGTGGGTTTGAACCCCCAGCCTTCTGGTTAGCAGTCAAATGCCTTAGGCACTATGCCACCAGAGTTCTATCCAAGTCACACTGAAAATCTAACCATTTTTCATCAAGGTATTGATAGACTGGAAATTTCACATTGCTAACGGTATATTTCTTTTCTTTTCTATTTTTTTTTTTCA
>NW_006922231.1:452157-454599 GCF_000298275.1 Orycteropus afer afer | reverse complement strand
GCTGGTGGTTCAAACCCACCAGCCACTTCTCGGAAGGAAGGTTGGGCAATCTACTTCCATAGTGATACCGCCTTGGAAACTCAAGGAGGTTTCACTCGGGTCCGACTGGATGGCACATAACAACAACAACATCAGGAACATTAATCCCCACTGATGTTTCACTGGAGGGATGACCATGGTACTTTTAAATAATAATAATAGTTTTTTGGTAAACTGTAGAGTGGTTATTTAAAACTAAACTGAATGAAACTGGTTTTCTTTTTAGGATACATAAAGATTATTTCTTATTTTATTGGTAATGATATATTTGAAAAGTTTCCAAATACCATAAACATGAATATAATGGAATATATATACCATAAACACAGGAATATGTTATTAACAAATATTCATACTGAAATTTACATTTGTAAAATACTTTATTCCTCACAATAACTGTGTAAATGAAGATGCAGTTAGGTGATACTGGAAAGAGCCAAAAATCTTGATACTTCTGGTTCAGATTAGATTAATTTCTTAGAAGCACAATATATACCTGAAAAATAATATTTACATACTAAATAAAAAATAAACTTTGTACTCTAGTGCCTCTATCTATATCACAAAGTATATGTCCTTGGAAACACAAGGGATCCCATATAACTAAAACAATTATGAAAAAGAAAAACAAAGTTGGAATGAATACTCACATTTCTAATTTAAAACAAAAAAAAACTGGAGTAACCAAGACAGTGTGGTACTGGCATAGGATAAACATAGATGAATCAAATAGAATTGCAAGTCCAGAAATAAACCATAACATTTATCATTACTGATTTTTTGTCAAAGGAGACAAGACAGTTCAATGGAGAAAGAAAAGTCTTTTCAACAAGTGGTGCTGAGACAACTGGACAGTCACATACCAAAAAATAAATTTGGACCTTGCTTCACACCATACATAAAAATTAACTCAAAGTCAACCATAGACATAAATATCAAGAGTGAAAACTGCAAAACTTTTGGGAAAAAAACACAGAAGTAAATCTTGACCTTAAATTAGACAATTACACCAAAGATACAACACCAAAGCCATGACAAAAGAGAAGATTGAATAATTAAACATTATTAAAAAAAAGGAAAGAAAAAAAAAGTTTTGCTTCAAAGAATACCATTAAGAAAGTAAAAAGATAATCCAAAGAATTGGAGAAAATTATTTGCAAATTATATATCTGATAAGGAACTTGTGTCCAGAATACATAAAGAAAACTTATAACACAGTAACATAAAAAGAAATTACTTTAAATAAAAAATGGGCGAAGGATCTGAATAGGTATTTCTCCAAAGAGGACATATAAACGGCCAATGAGCTCATGAAATGACATCCAACATCATCAGTCATTAGTGAAAAGAAAATAAAAATCACAAGATACTTCTTCACACCCACTGTTGTTGTTGTTATGTGTCATCAAGTCAGACCCACTCATAGCGACCCTCCTTGGGTTTCTGAGGCAGTATCACTATGGAAGTAGATTCCCCAACTTTCCTTCCAAGGAGTGGCTGGTGGATTTGAACTGCCAGCCTTCTGGTTAGCAGTCAAGTGCCTTAGGTATTACACTATCAGAGCTCCTTTATACCCATTAGGATTAAAAAATAAAACAAAACAAAAACCTCACTGCCTTAGAGTCGGTTCCCACTCATAGCAACCCCTCCTTGGATTTCCAAGTCAGTGTCTCTACAGAAGTAGGTTGACCAGTCTTCTTCCGAAGAGTCACTGGTGGGTTTGAACAGTCAGCCTTCTGGTTAGCAGTCAAATGTCTTAGGCACTAGGCATAAAGACTATAACAAGTGTTGGTAATGATGTGGAGAAATTAGAACCTTAGTATTTTGCTGGTGGGAATTTAAAATGGTACAGTCCCTTTGGAAATCAGTTTAGCAGTTGCCTAAATGTTAACCAGAGTTACCGTATGACCCAGCAATTTCAATTCTAGGTATGATACCTAAAAATACCAAAAGCATGTATCTATATAAAAACTAGGAGCTCTGATGGCATAGTGCCACCATAAATATATATGAAATGTAATATAATATGTGGTCTTTTGTGACTGGCTTCTTAGACTTAGCATAATGTTTTCAAGGTTTGTCTATGTTGTATGTATAAATACATCATTTCTTTCAATGGCTGAATAATATTGCATTATATTGATATTGTATGAACATTTGTTTATCCATTCATCAATTGGTGGACATTTGAGTTGTCTTCATTTTGGGGATATTATGAATAATGCTAGTTTTTGTATATGAAATGTGCATAATAGAATTAAGGAGCTCTGGTAGTATACTAGTTAAGGCATTTGGCTGCTAAGAGGTCAGTGGTTTGAACCTTCCAGCCACTATGTGGAAGAAAGATGGGTAAATGTGCTTCCATAAAAATTTACAGACTTGGAAACCTATTGGGGTCACTAT
>NW_006922231.1:449590-451026 GCF_000298275.1 Orycteropus afer afer | reverse complement strand
CCTTGGAAGGAAGGCTGGGCAATCTACTTCCATAGTGATACTGTCTCAGAAACTCAAGGAGGGGTCACTATGAGTCAGGTTTGACTCGATGGCACATAACAACAAACGGCTAATGGTCTCAAGCATTTTTTCATGCATATGTTAGCTGCCTGAATGTCTTTGGTGAAGTGTCTGTTTATGTCCTGTACTCATTTTTAAAATTGGATTTTTTGTCTTTCTGTTATGAAGGTACTGAAGTTTTCTATAACTTTTAGAGATTAGCCTCTTATCGGATACATCATTGCCTAAAATTTTTTCCCCCAGTCTGTGGTTTGTCTTTTCACTCTTTTGGTGAAATCTGTTAATGTGCATAAGTGTCTAAGTTTTGGGAGGTCCCAGTTGATTTAAACACTCTAAAAGAGCGAACTTTATAATATGTAAATTATATTTCAATAAAACTGTTAATTATTTTAAGGTGCTATGTCTTGTTAAATAATAAGAAACATTTTTTGAGATTTAATAACACCTTAGTTACCTTAACACTTGCCCTAGTATTTTGGTGGTAAATTTTTTATATACAGGAACTATTATCAAAGGCAACCCCAAATCAATTATTAGAACTAAAAAGACACTGCTTAAATAGGCAACTGTTGAGAGTCTCTGAGTGGTGCATTTGGTTAATGTGCTCACCTGCTAACCATAAATGTTGGAGGTTCAAGTCCACCCACAGCTGCCTTGGAAGAAAGGTCTGTTGATCTACTGCCAAAGGATCAGCCGTTGACAGCCCTGCATAGCACAATTTGGCATACATGGTGGTTGCCATGAATTTAATCAACTCATTGGCAACTAGCACTGGTGGTAATTTCCTCTTTCTAAATGGAGTCAATTTTTAATCTCAGGTTGACCTCTTTGCATCCACTAAATTTTTAACTTGTTGTTGGCTGCTTCCCATTTAAAAATAAGATCACAGAATTTTATTTTTAACACGTTCATTTTGCAATGAGGAAGAAATTAGGTTATAGATCTGACCCATAGATTAGTGCTATACCTCATTACTTCTTAAAGTTAAAAGTCTTAGCAATAAACTAGCTATGCAGATCAAAATATGAACTTCTAGTATTTTTATAAGGAAGACTAATCCAATTTTTAAAGTGCAACTTAATCTAACATGTTTATAAGAGCTTTTTCAATTTGTGGTATATCGATAACTATGTTAAGGAGCCCTGGATGCACAGTGGGTAAGCACTCAGTTGCTAACTGAAAGACTGGAAGTTCAAACCCACCAGCTCACTCCTTGGGAGAAAGATGTGGTAATCTGCTTCTGTAAAGATTACAGCTTTAGAAATCCTATAGGGCAGTTCTACTCTGCCTACAGGGTTGCTATGAGTTCAGAATCAACTGAATGGCAAATGGTAACAGCTCTGGTAGCATAGTGGCTAAGACACTTGCCTGCTAAC
>NW_006922231.1:428365-432800 GCF_000298275.1 Orycteropus afer afer | reverse complement strand
TGGCTAGGATTTTGTTGAAGATTTTTGCATGTATATTCATGAGGGATATTGGTCTGTAGTTTTCCTTTTGAGTGATGTCTTTTCCTGATTTTGGTATTAAGGTTATGCTTGCTTCATAAAATGAGTTAGAGAGGATTCCATCCTTTTCTATGTTTTGGAATACTTTGAGTAGGATTCATATCAGTTCTTTTGAGTTGCTTTTTATTATTCAACTTAAAATCTCTCACCATGTAAGGAAATGTTGACTTATCCAGAACAAAGGGCTTATGTAACTATGAGAGGCAAAAGTTCTTTGTCACACCTTCAGAAATTAATACTAAAGATCCACAAGGTCTTATCTTAATCCTTTTATGCCATCTATGTGCCAGTATTCAGAATTTTGCTTTGAAAGGTGTGTCTGCCACGTATTGTGCAACAGCTCCAGCTCTTGTGTAATCAAACACATTAATATTTCTGTAGAAGACCTATGAATATTTCTACCATGTAAATATTTAGTTATACAAATCTCAGGTTATTTCTAGTCATATTTTACTATCAACGAGTTAGTAACGAAGATAACGGATTGGGTCCTGTAATGACACGTTAATTTGAAATCTAATTTTTTATATTTCATAACTAGTTCTTAGACAGGAAACTTTTGATCATTCCTTCTCCCAAAGTTAAAGAGTGCATTTTAAATTAACAATAATACTCAAGAAAATTTTATTGCAGGGAGTAAATGTTAGTTTATGAAACTAAGTTAACCCTTTATGAATATCCTTTAGAATATGGCTACCTCCTCTCTGGTTAAAAATTCTATTTCTTGGCGCGATTGTAAAAGACATCACGTTACCCTCAAGGTTGTAGTGTGAGCGTCCCTGGGGCTTCGAAGACCACGACTAGCAGAATCTGCTCTGAGGGACACAGAACACCAGGATAGAGGAGAGTGCTGCAGTATATTTGTGTTGGGTAAACTTTAGACTCAGAAGATGAAGGAAAAGAGAGACCAAGCAGGGATCTGAGTGGGTGGTCACTGTTCTCTCACCAGGGAGCGAGGTGGGCAATATAACTGTAGCCTTTATACAGCGTTGATACAAGGTCTTGTGTATAGGGCTGCAAAAAGCGCCACACTGAGAGGGACAGGAGCAGCAGCTAAGCCAGAGCTGGGGCGATAGGAAGAGAAAAATGGGGCAAAAGGGCGCTAAGTCTTGCATAAGTTGGATGAGGATGAATTTGGGCTATCTGTCCCTGCGTCGGTCCGAGAGGGTTGAGCACCTGAGTGGGCGGAGCGCGGCCAGCTAGGAATCCCTGAGGCCCTGCGCAGTCGCAGGCCAGGGCGCCACGCTCCTCCCTCTGGAGGCGGGGACCTGTTGCCCAGCCGAGTCCGCCCGCTGCCTAGGCCTCCTGCGCACCGTTTGCAGGCCCCACATCCCAGAAACGAGCCCCTGGTCGAAGTCGCCGGGGTCGGCGGAAAGCAAGAGGCTCAAAAGCGCGCAGGCCTCGACCGCCTCCACCTTCGAGAGCGGGGTGGGACTTTTGTAGTTTACCGTTCAACCCCGGTGGCTGGAGAGTGCGGCACGGAACCGTTGTGGCTTTCCGTCACAATTCCCGCTCTCCGGCGTCAGCGAGGGAGTGGGTCTGCGAGACTGCGGCGGCGGCGGAGGTGAGCAGTGGGGCTTTAAGCAGCCCCGCCGGGGCAGCGCTCCCTCCCTCCGCTAACGCTCCAGCTCTTGGTTGAGGGGGAAGCTGAGGTTGTGTGGGACCGTTAGGTCTCAGGAACAGCAGAGGCGTCCGGACTTGGCAGGGTATGGTTTGGCTCTTGTCTGTCTTTTTGCCTGCTAGGTCAGAGGTGGACCTCTTATCTTGGGCTGCTGGGCTGGGCCGTCGAGGTGCTTGCTTGGAATTCTCAGTTGGTGTCCCGTGAGTTCCTTTGAGTCTCTGAACTCTCTTCATCATCTGCTCCTTTTTTTTCTGTGGCGCCAACCCAACCCGGCGTCATTTTTTCTAAACTAGAAATACCTTGGGTCCTTGGACCGGTCTCATGGAAGGTACTGCAGTAGTCGGAAATTTGGATAATTCTGTCGTGATTTAATTCAGCTTTGTAAGTGATGGACTTTTTGCATGTTTACAGTGACTGGAAAAAGTCTTGGGATCACTCATCCTAGACTGCCTGTCACATTCTTCACCAGTTTTTGTTGTTTTTTCTTTCTTTTCTTTTTTAATTTATAGTGCTATTTTTTTAAAAAATTTATTGTCCTTTGGGTGAAAGTTTATAGAGCAAATTCACTTTCCATACAGCATTTCACATACACTTTATCTCATGACATTGACTGTAATCTCCTACAGTGCAATAGCTCCTCTCCCACTTCCTCCCCATAGCTACCTCTTCCTGATGCCTTCCCTCCCATGCACTCCTGTCTCCTGAGCTGTCTCCCTGTGCATACACAGCCCTTCTATTAACCCATGATTGATCTCTCCAAGGTGTGTATCTACCTAATGTAAATGTTCACCTCCTATGCCTGTCTATTGTTTGGCTGGAAGCCACAAGAGTGGGTTCAGTTCCAGATCTGAAGGGCAGCTAGGGGCCATAGTCTCAGGGGTTCCATTAGGCTCTATCAGACCAGCAAACCTGGTCCCCCCCTTTACTTTTTATGATTTTGAGTTTTGTTCCACATTTTTCTCCCACTCCATCCAGGATCTCCTACATAGATCCCCGTCCTTGACAATGGTAGCCAGGCACCATCTAGTTCTACTGGTCTCATAGTCACAAAGGCTGAGGGTCTTGCCTCGTGTACCATTTGCTTGGACTAATTGTTTCCATGCATCTTTGGTTTTCTTCATTCTTCTTTGCTCTGGACTAGGCAAGACTCATGGTTACATCTAGATGGCCTCTTGCAAACTTTTGAGATCCCAGTGGCTACTCACCAAAGTAGGGTCTGGAACAATGTTTTGGTGTAGTGTGGTAGTTCAGTTTGTGTGTCAACTTGACTGGGCCTGGTTGAATGGCTGGGCAGCTGGATGTAGTATTCCCTATGATGAGACTGGTAGTCAACTCCATGGTGGAATCTACTGTGAGTAGCTGAGTAGCTGCCTTAGGAAATGTGGTCTGCTTCCTGTGTGTAAGCAGAAGGCTTGGGGAATGGTCTCTAGCTTACCACATGCTTGGACCCTGCATGTAGCCATGTAGCCATGTCATTGTTCAGCAGCCTGTCATGCTCTGCCGACCTTGGAACTTTCAATGGACTTGAATTAATGGCCTGCTGTGTGGTTTGGTAACATTGGGACTGTGCCTTTTTACTTGTCAACCTTGGGCTTGGCAGCCTCAGCAGCCAGCAGCTGCCTGAGTGAAGGAAAACCTCTAGCTTCAGTGGGCCAGGAGCTGAAGCCCGAGGCTGAGGGGTTTTCACCCAGCCCTCAGAGCTTGGCACTTTGAGCTTGGATTTAAAGCCTCCAAACTGAGAGAATAAACTCCTGTTTGTTCAAGCATCCCATTTGTGGTATATTCTTGTCAGAGCAGTACTAGGTAACCAGAACATGTAGTACGTTATGCCAGTTGAGCTTGATGTTCCTCAGACCATGGTCCTGAGCCCACAGGTCCAACTACTCACTGCCTCTGGGTAACTGGCTGTGGCCAAGAAGTGACTACAACCTTGTCCCTTGTCAGCTCTACTATATACGTGGAAATTCTTACAGAACATACAAATACACCGTATGAAATACACTGAAACATTGTCTGCCTACCCTCGTGGTCTTGGGCTCACACTACCCTGCATAGATATACCTAATAGTTCAGCCTGTCCACTCATCTGTCCACCCATATATCAATGTTTGCCTTCACTGACAACGCAGTACTGTATGTGCAAAAGGGTTCATCTTTGTTTGTACCTCCCATGCACTTCTCTGTGTCTTCCTCTTCCTCAGTGCCACTGTGTTGACCACTCACGTTTGGTACATTGCCGTTCTCTTCACCCAAATCAATACTTGTCTCTTCCTATCTAATAGTGTCCCCCCCACCCCCGGTATTAACCAACAAAGAAAACATCCTTCTATATAGAAACCTTTCCTTGACTTTTTACAATAATGAACTAATACAGTATTTGACCTTCTGTGATTGACTTATTTCATGCATCATAACCAGAAGGCCGTTGGATCAAATCCACCAGCCACTCCTTGGAAGAAAGGTTGGGCAATCTACTTCCGTAGTGATACTGCCTCGGAAACCCAAGGAGGGGTCACTATGAGTCGGAGCGACTCGACGGCAAATAACAACAACAACAACAACCACATAAAATATCTCTTATATATGCATGGATATCTCTTGTATGTTGTTGTTGTTGTTATTATTTGCCATCCAGTCGGCCCCGACTCATAGTGACCCCTCCTTGGGTTTCCAAGGCAGTATCACTATGGAAGTAGAAATGCCCAACCTTCCTTCCGAGGAGTGGCTGGTGAGTTT
>NW_006922231.1:425022-428265 GCF_000298275.1 Orycteropus afer afer | reverse complement strand
TGGATCAAATCCACCAGCCACTCCTTGGAAGAAAGGTTGGGCAATCTACTTCCGTAGTGATACTGCCTCGGAAACCCAAGGAGGGGTCGTTATGAGTCAGG
Source organism: Orycteropus afer afer (assembly GCF_000298275.1). NCBI lineage: Eukaryota > Metazoa > Chordata > Mammalia > Tubulidentata > Orycteropodidae > Orycteropus > Orycteropus afer. The sequence continues at coordinate 428,164 of NW_006922231.1, read as the reverse complement.
TCCGACTTGATGGCAAATAACAACAACAACAACAACAAATGTCCTCCAAGTTCATCCACGTTATGCAGTGTTTTGCAGATTCTACATTATACTTTAGGGTTGAATAGTAGTATTCCATTGTGTGTATGTACCATAGTTTGGCTGATGGGCACTTAGGTTTCTTCCATCTCTTTGCTATTGTAAATAGTGCTGCAATGAACAGGGGTGTGTATGTATCTGTTCTTGTCCTGGCTTTCACTTCTTTAGAATATATACCTAGTAATGGAATTGCTGATTCAAATGGTATTTCTAATTCCAACTTTTTAAAGAATTGCCATACAGTTTTCCACAGTGGTTGTGTCATTTTACAGTCCCACTAGCAGTGTGTGAGAGTCCCACTGTCTCCATATCCTTGCCAGAATTTGTTATTTTCTGTCTTGTTTAACTTTGCCATTAGTGCTGGGGTGAGATGGTATCTCTTTGTTGTTTTGATTTGTGTCTTTCTGATAGCTAATGACCGTGAGCATTTCTTCATGTGTTTGTTGGCTGCTTTGCTGTTAGTTTTTAAAGGTAATATCTGAAAGGCAGGAAATCCTTATTCAATATCATGTCCTTTGAATTCTCAACTGCAGTTTTAACATATAATTTGTAAAGGCTTCTTTGAGAAATTTTATTTTTCATTTATTGTATGCCCTATCATGTTTTGAGTTAGTTTGATTTCACTGGTGAAAATTAATACATTTGTGGGAAATGTTGAAGATTACTTTGGGACACCTGAAATTATTAGGCATAGGCCCCATATTACTGGAGCAGCTAAGTAGCTGCTTTAGGGTTGTGGTCTGCTTCCAACATATAGGAAGCAGCTTTGGGAATGGTCTGCAGCTTTTTGGCACAGTTGAATCCTGCATGTAGCCAAGTCCTTGTTCAGTAGCCTGCCATATCCTGCCAATCTTGGGACTTTTTCTGGACTTGAATTATGGCCTGCTGTGTTGTTCAGTAATATTGGGACTGTGCCTTTTTACTTGTTGACCTTGGATTTGTCACCCTCAGCAGCCAGCAGCTGAGTGAAGAAAAGCTTTCAGCCTCAGTGGGCTGGGAGCTGGAGGCAGAGCTGAAGCCCAAAGTTGAGGGGCTTTCATATAAAGCCTGGCACTTTGAACTTGGACTTCTAGCTTCCGAAACTTTAAAAGAATAAATCTGTTTGTTAGAGCCATCCCGTTTGTGGTATATTTCTGTCAGAGCAGCACTAGGTAACCAAAACAACATTCCAGGGCTCTGACCCATGTATTTTCCTGTTCTGGTTATTGTTCCTGTGTACTCACATTTTACAAATTCAGATCTGTTCTGATTTTGCTGCATTAGCCATGACTGAAACAGTTACAACCAGTCTGAAACCTGGGAAAGATCATGGTATTTGAAGTTAAATAGATCTGGGTTTAGGTCTAAGATACTAGCACTTTGATTTTAGGCAAGTTACTAAATCTCTCTGCGTTTGGGTTCCTCTACATGTAAAATGGCAGTAAATATCTTTTAGATGTAATATGAAGATTAAAGAGATATGCTTTCTATAGTACCTATTGTGGTACATGGCAAATAGTGGGTAGGTGCTCAATAAATGGTAACATATTATACCAGTCTCACTTATCACTCATCTAGCATTTTTAACCTATGCTTGCTCTCTCTCTCTCTCTCTCTTTTTTTTGCATAGTTGATTTTTTTGTCTTTGACAAGATCATAACCTCCTTAAGAACTTGGATATACGTGGTTCTTAAATACTAGCTTAGTGAATTGGAGCTAGTATTTATGAACTTGAGAGTATGAGGTTAAAGTAAAGAAATCTGTTTCTTTTTCCTTAGCTAGCCTATTGTGATTGCATTATGGAAAATCAAGTGGCTAAATCAACTGAAGAACGAACATTTCAGTACCAGGATACTCTTCCATCTCTGCCTGTTCCTTCACTTGAAGAATCATTAAAGAAATATCTTGACTCAGGTATGCTTATAATCTTTTTTTTTTTTTTTAAAAAAAAAAAAACAACCTCACTGTCATCAAGCTGATTTGAACTCATAGAAACCCCCATTGGGTTTCCAAGGCTGTAAATCTTTGCAAAAGCAGACTGTCCCATCTTCTTTCTATGCAGTGGCTGGTGGATCAAACCACCAACCTTTTGGTTAGCAGCTGAATGTTTTAACCACTGTCCTACCACAGCTCCTTTATAATCTTTTATGTATATTAATATTGTCAGCAACTTAGAAAACTATGAAACTCTTAGAAGTTTATGAGGATCTAATTGCTGGCTTTTCCATGCTCAGGAAAATTAAAATATTCTTGAAGTGTACCCCAATTTTTTTTCTCTTATGTTATAATTTCCTTCTGTAATACATATGTTTAGTTTAAAAAGACAGATAGTAGTACTATTAGGCAATTTTCATCTGCCTTATTCCCCCCTCTCCTAGTTGTAAATTCTATTCTCTTAGGCAAATCAAAACCAAAACCACTGCCATTGACTCACAGTGACCCCATTGGGTATCCAAGGTTGTAAATCTTTATGGGATTAGATTGCCTCATCTTCCTCCTATGGAGCAGCTGGTGGGTTTGAACTGCTGACCTTCTGGTTAATATCCAAATGCCTTACCCACTATATCACCAGAGTGTCTGACTCCCTCAGGCAAGGATTTTGAAGTCTTCGTATTTTATGTGTTGTCATCACACGTCATTATTTCTGTCTGCTTTACCTAGTTATTCAGGGATTACGTTGCTCAAGGGACCAAACGTGTGGGGTATAGGGATGATGCTGTCTTCCCCAACTGTACTCTCACAGAAGTCCTTTACTCTTCTGGTTCAATCAGTGCTACTTCTTCTTAAATGTGGTGTTATCCTGTAACTTTCCTTTGCCATAACCCTGGCACTTCTCTTCACCTCTCTCTTCCATGTTTGTTAGATTCTCTTTCTTCCTCCTTCTTGGGTCATGCTCTTATTTTGGTGCAGTATGTTTTTAGTAGCTACCTGAGAAAAGGTGCCTGGGAGGAAAAAAATGTAACCTGAAAGTATATTTATTTATTTTTATTGTGATTTGAGTGAAGATTTACAGAGCAAATTCACTTTCCATACAGCAGTTCACATACACTTTGTCTCATGACATTGACCACAGTTTACCACAATG